>NW_028237970.1:0-50673 GCF_034619465.1 Leptosomus discolor | reverse complement strand
TTTCCAGGCGCCTTTGAATTTGTGTTTTGTAAAACGCTCTTTAAGGGGCCTGTGCATCGTCACGCTCCTGGGATGGAGGCACCAAGTGTAGGGGCGGGCATCAAAGTGACATCGAGATGAAGACATGTACCACGGAACGTGCCCCTGCAAGGGATCCTTTTTCTTAGCCTGCTTGTTAGATCGTGGCCTTCCAGCGCAGCCTCCTGCTGCCTGGACACAGTGCTTTCCTCGATGTGTGATAAAGGCAACGGTCTCCTCTGCAGCCTTTTCCCCTTTTGTGGACAGGTACAAGGCGCTGCAATCTCCCAGCAACTGCGAGAAGCTGACCATCCTCAACGTCACCCCCTTCGAAGCAGCAGTGCGTTTCTTCTTTGAGCGGGATCGCAAAGCGGGCACGTTCTTTTCAGACCCCCCCAGCATGAGGCTGAAACCTAACGAGCAGCAGGTAGGAGACGGGCAGGTAGGGCCAGCACCAGCAGAAGTGCCCAGGAGCCGTTCTCCCTGCTCACCGAATGCTCTTCTGGTGTTTGTTTTGCGGGGACGGGGCTAGCAGCTGAGTGTTTGGGCGTACCCCACTTTGGCCGGCCTCGTGGAAGACAACCTCATCTGCTGCGTTCAGGAGAACCCCGAGCCAGTGGTCTTCCACCTGTGCTGCCAGGGGGTGCAGGTGGAGCTGGGGGTCAGCCCAAGCAGGTGCATTTCAACAAGCTGCTTCTGCACAGGTCAGTCATCCCGTGGTCCCTCTGCTGGGGACAAGAGTTGTCAGCAAGCTCCTCCTCAGCGGCCGCTCAGGTTGGGGGTTGGGCTAGCACCTCTCTTTCTCCCAGTGGTTCCCAGTCTCTTGCTCACCATTCCTTGCTGGCTTGGATATCCCGTGACAGCCACCAGCTCTGTAGCCCCCCAGCGATCCTGTGTGATGAGCATCCCGATGCATTTGCATCTTGTCTGCTGGCTCAGAGAGCAATCCAGTTGCTCCTCCTTATCTCCCGTCTGTCGGATACACTTCTAACACCAAGCTCTCCCCCAAGGACCTCACCTCTCAGGTCTGTGGCAAAGAGAAAACATTTAACTGCAGTTTCCGATGTGTGGATAGGGCTGCTTTGAGTTGCATTCGGTTGCAAGGCTAGCATGACCGTCACACGACTGGTGCTGCCTGTCTTTGCGTCTCTGCAGGAGGGACAGCAAGACCCTGGTCTTGAGAAACAGCATCCCACTGCCCGTGGCCTGGCGGCTCAGTGGGCTGGAAAACCTTGGCGAGGACTTCTCTGTGTCACAAGACAAGGGCACCGTTGGTCCCTGCACAGAGTTTGTGGTGTATCTGTATTTCAAGGCCACAAAGGCTCTCAGCGTTAAGAAAATGATCCAACTAGAGGTGAGGGGGACTGTGCCCTCCCTGGCAGAGCAGGGCAGTGACCAGCCCTGTGCTCTTAGGGATGGAGTCTGTGCTTGAAAGTTACCCTGCAAAGAGGGCAAAAGGATGAGCCTTCATGAGATTCCTTTCTACCCCCGTTGCCAGGGGGTCCAGGCCGTAGCAGCAGGGGACTCACTGAAGGGTAAAGTTTTGGAAACTCAGTGACAACTCAGGTGCTCCTATAGCTGAGCTTCATGGGGCAAGTATGCTGTGGAGTCAGGAAGAGGTGTACCTGACGGCCACAAGGGTGCTCTGTCCCCAGCTGCTGCTGCCTCTGGGTTCGCCAGAACACACAGCGCATCCCTGAGCATCCACGTCGCCCCAGATGACCAGGTGCAGCCTCTGCGGGGCTTACCCTGCGTTATGAGGCTGCGTCCCGAGCCTGTACTACAAGCGCCTTGCTGCTGTGCGTGGTTGAATTGGTTGTCCAGACTTGGGCGTGCTCCCTGCACCCATCCTGGGGTCCATCTGGGGCTCTTAACACAGAGCAGCAAACTCTCACCCTGGGGTTTGGTTCGCTGTGGTTCAGGGGCTGCCTTTCAGTGGGGATGCTGGGTGATTAAGAGGAGAGGGGTGGTTGTCAATGCCACCTGCTCTGGGACACCTTGCCCTTCTTGTGGTCGTTTTGACATCGCTGTGCCTCCCAGGGTGCTTTGGCAGCAGGTTCCCCGCTGTAGGAGTGCGGAGTTGGGCTGACAGTGTTTCTTACTGCAGCAGAATCGCACTGGGTCAGCCCGTGAGATGAACAGGTTAGGGAAGCCTGGGAGTCCGCAAATGCTTGTGAAGCGGGGGAGGCCATGGTGGAAGCAGCCAGCGGAGACAAGGACTTGTATGTGGTCTACCAAAACTATTTAGGAGAATGGTCTAAGCAGTGTTTGCTTCTTGCTGCCTTCAGGTTTCAGACGCAGAAAACGTCCTGGGGTTTGTTCAGGTTGAAAATATCCAGATTGTTGCGGAGGCTTATGATGTTGCTCTGAGCATCGACATTCCTCAAGGTCAGTGGATGCCTCCAAAACGAATTGCTGTGGCAGGTGGGCAGCCAAAGCGCTTGGGACGGGACGGGACGGGACGGGATGGCATGCAAGGGTGGCACGGATACATAAAGCACATATCCTGCAAGCTGCAGGGAGTAAAGCACTGTCGGGGCACAGCCAGCCCTGCCTCTGTCACCTCTGAAGTGTGGAACTTCCTGTGCAGATTTATTTGGGGGCTTTGAAACCACAGTGATGTCAACCAGCAGTTGGCAGCTCCTGAAGGCTCAGCATGGCAATAAAGTTGTTGGATCTGTGCTTGGAAGCAAGGAGATGGAAGCCGAGCTCCTCAGCTGCTAAACCCTGTGGATATTCTCCGAGTAAGGAGAGAAGGGGCAGCAAAGTAGCCAGAGAAAACTTCCGAGAACGGAAACTTGCTGAGAAGGGTTTTGTGCCACCTGAGATCTCCAAATATGTATCTTGTCACTCGGTGTAGTCTGCAGCAGCTCACAAATATTCACTGTTTCTTACCTCGCTCTGTGGGTTTTCTGCAGGTACAGATGGCGGGGTGGAGTTTGGAGTCGTTAAGGTCCTGGATGATGTGAAGCAAGTGCTGACTCTGAAGAACAAAGGGAAGTACGACATTGCATACAGGTGGGTCCAGCTGCCTGGTCTGTGAACGCGTGGTGCCACCATCTGCCCAGGCCTGCATTCTCCTTCTGTCCATGGCTGGAAGCTCTTCCCGTGCTGGCTGCCTCATGGTCTGGGTAAACACAAAACCTGGGCTCTTGAACCTCAGATGTTTTGATAGAGAATCCAGCCGCACACCAGCATTTCTTCGCAGCTCAGCGGGAACCAGGAGGAGAGACTCTGACATTTAAGCCACTCACTGCTGAGATTCATTGCCTTTCTTTGAGGGTCAGCTCTTATCTCTTTATGAGACTCTTTAAAGGAGAGAATGAAAAAATTTGGTGTTCAGGTTAGCTTGCAATGCTCGGGATTGTCCACACTCTGTGTCAAGATGTGGGATTCCCCAAGCAGAGCTGGACTCTTTCTCTTTTTATTTTTTCTTATGGTCCTGTGCAAAGGGCTGGCTGTGCTGGTGCCACCTGTACTTTTAACTGCAGACATCTTCGTTCCTTCCCTTTCTTCCCAGTTTCGGGCTGGAAACTGCAGATACCAACATACCTGACTTGGCATCGCACTTCACTATCCAGCCGTGGAAGGGTGTGCTGACTGCCTCCGGGCGCCCTGTGCAGGTCCAGCTGCTCTTCCAGCCCAAGATGGAAATGAATGTTGAGGACAAACCCATCCTGCACTGCCAGGTGAGCTGTCTGGGCCAGGCGGTGTCAGCACACCATGGCTTGGGAGTGTAAGCAGGGCATGTCTTCTGGAAGGAAGGCTCTAGCTGGGCAATCCTCTCTCATACATATACAAGGTCTTTCAGAAACCATTTGTGACACTTCCTAAGTGGAGCTGAAAATCTGGCTCTGGGGGAGGCTGGTGGGGACTTGGGGTGGCATCGGGGGACAGAGAGAGAGGCTGGCCTCTGTCCTATTGACCAACCCCTCCTCCGGTTGCAGGTGGTTGAGCCCAGCCTCTGTGAAGGAGGCGAGACCATCGCCGTCATCCCAGTGAGGGTGTCAGCGAAAGCTGTGTTCAGCAAGTACAGCATTTACCCTGCCTCGCTCATCAGCTTCGGTGCCATGACGCACGGTACCAGGAAAACCTGCACCTTCACACTGGAGAACAAAGGCATCCTGGACTTCAAATTCTTTATCTACAAAGCAGACCAGGATGCAGCTCTGTTGCCAAGGAAAAGGTGAGAGAAGACCTGCACCATCCTTCCTGCCTGAGATGGCACCACAGCACGGCTGGTGTGTGACAGGCAGCCAGGACACCTGGGTGGTTGTCCATTGGCATCACTGGCTTGTGAACAGGGAGCAGAAAAATGCCTCTGTATCCCCATGTGTAGGACAAAGCCGGTGATACAGCCGGTCTGTCAGTAAGCTACAGCCATAGGTTGATGCAGGCAGCCCTCTGGAAGCAGGAGGACTTTCCTCCATGGGGAGGAAGGCCAGCTTTGGCCTTGGAGAAAGGCAGGGGAGCTCAGTATGACGGATGTTTTTGCTTTCTCCTCTCAGTTCACATCAGATGACAACTGCCCACTCCCACGAGAGCGAAAAAGTAAAGGAAATGACTCCCTCAGTCAAGCAAAGCAAGCCGTCGCTGTGGAAGGACGCAAACCCCTTCATGCAGGTAGGTGGCTCCAGCTCCCCAACACGTGCTGCTGCAGGTGGTGTGGGAGGATGCCGCTGTGCCCAGGATCACCACGGGATGGGATGTGGTCTTGCGCGACAGAGGTCCATCATCTCCCAGCAGAGGCAGGAGCTGCTCAGTCCCACTGACAGTCCCACGCTTTGGCTCAGACCTGGAGTTGTGGGGTCAAGAGAGGGGAGCAGGTCCTGTGTTTGGTAACTGCTAACCCAAATAGGTCTGTGGGTACCACAGATGCAGAACATCCCTGTTTGAACTCCCAGTCTGTAGATGTCAGATGATCTTGCTTGTTCTCCTTCCCAGCCCCCTTTATCTTCTTCCATCCTTTCTCACAGTTATTTCTGCTCTCCTGTTTAACCCCTGGAGGTTTAAGGATCCCAGCTACCACCTTCAGCCTTTCCACGCAAACTCCTTTCTCTGTGCCACTCGGGACAAGCCTACACCTCCTGCCAGCTTGTTCATGTCATCTTGGGGCTGCCTCTGGGCTGGGGAGTCATCCCTCCTTGCCCTGGGGCCAGCGGCACCATTCCAGGAAGAAACCAGCTTTTCCTACGTGCTTTGCTACAGCCTCGTTACCTTTGAAGACGGCGCTTCTTACCTCTGCTACCCCAATGCAGCCTCACAGCCCAGCCAAATCACACTGCAGGGAGGAAACCATCACCATACAGAGATGGGCACGCTACAGGAACACGTTACTCTCAAAGAACGGGCTCTTCCAACCACTCTTCCTTTTGCTTGCCAAAGGTCAGAGTGTGCTAGAAAACAACAACAGCAAAGCAGGGTTCCCTCTCACATCTGCCAGAGCCCATTGTATCAGCCATTCAACATTAAGTCTAACTCCAGACTGAACCCCCGAATAAGAAACACATCTTAAAAACTGCTGGGAACAGGAAGGGCTTGAAGGGGCAGGACCAGAGAACGTTGATGAAAGCCCCATCACGCAAGTACCTGATCACAGACTAACCGCACCATTACCCGAGTAAGCAATGTTCCCCACTGACTTGCAGCCACTGGCATCTGGAAAATGGCTCCGGATCTCTTTTTTATTAGCGCCAAGCACACAGGTTGGAATTGAAGCTGAGGAAGAAAACCACAGATAGTCGGTCTGGTTTCATTCAAGTCCATTAAGACAAGTCCAGTTCACAGTTACGAGGAATCACAGCAGGTCCCACCCGTCCCTGCAGACCCCAACACCGCTCCTCTGCAGCCTCCCTAGGAGCAATAACCATCACACAAGAAACCTTCCTTAAAAATAAGGCCCACAGCCTGCTCTTTCAACGAAGTGCACAGAGCACAAGCTTGAGAACAACCTCTGCTTTAGCTACACCTAGCTCTGCCATCTGCTTAAGGAGATCAGCTCCTAAATGATCCCTAGCCCTAAAGACATGGATCTTCCCTAGGGCAATGCTAGGTAAATACCAGAGCACAGGGATACCTGGTCAGGCCAGTTAAGCTGATGGGGAGAAGGGCTAGAAAGAGAAAAATAAGAGGAGGGAAAAGCCTGAGGAGTCGAGAGAGAAAGAAAGGTGCAGGGAAAAGGCCAGAGAGACGGAGAAATCAAGAAAAACAAGGACAGGGAGTCTTGCAGAGAGATGGAGGAAGAAAAAGTAGGGTCAGGGAGCAGCACAGAGGGATAAGGAAGAGGGTGGGAAGAAGGAAGGAGGGACAGAGAAAGACAGGGACAGGGAATGGGACTTACAGACAGAGTGAAAAAGAGGACAGCGAACAGGACAGAGAAAATAAGGACTAAGAAATAAAGGGAGGGTCAGATCTGGACAAAGAGATCAAGAGGAAAAATAACAGCAATGGGCTGGAGGAGAGAGATGGAGGAAGAAAGGCTGAGAAGCAGGGCAGAGGAAGGGAGAAGAGAAAAAAGGGAGAACTGAATGGACTGGTGGGCATAGCGAGACACAACAGGACAGGCAGTGGGACAGAAGAAATCTGGTTAACTGTCTCCCCCTCTCTGAACAGTCTCGTTTAGCACTAGTGATGCAGCATTAGCAGCTCAAGTAGTTGAAGTCTTAAGCTGCAAGAGCTAACCAAGAGTAAAGTTTTAGATAAAACTAAGGCTGCTAACAAAGAATAGCTGAATCCAGCAGATCCAGGTGGAACAAAGAAGGTAAGGACCAAGGAGACAATTCCATGAGAATCAAGTAACTTTGGAAGAAGGCCAGCCCAGCGACTGTGAAAACCAATAAGAAATCAAGAGACCACCGACCAGAATCAAGTGACTGGAGCTAGGGCTGGGCTTGGGGATCGGGGGATGAGTGGTACAGGTATAACTGAGAGGCATGAATTGGGATAAGGGGCCCTTTTCAGAGGGACCCAGCTTGAGCTGTAACCTCAGAACTAATAAAAGAGTAAGTGGAAAATCAGCGGGATCCTAGGGTCGGACCCTGCTGCGGTGGCCGGCGTGTGTAAATCGTAACAGAAATAGAGACAGAAAAGATGGGAGAGGAAGCAGGACAGAGGAACAGCAAAAGGGAAAAAAGGGTCAGGGAGCAGGACAGGGTGATAAGGAGAGAGCAAACAGGGACAGAGAGGCAGGACAAAGTGAAACAGGCAAAAATAAGAGACAGGGAGCAGGACAGAGATGGATGGAAAAAAAGCTAGGGTTGGCAGCAGGACAGAGAGATGGAGAAGGAAAAGAGCGCTGGACTGCAGGACAGAAAAGGTGAGGAAAAGAAAGATGACAGAGGGATAGCGAGAGGGAAGAAAAAGGGACAAGGATCTGGACAGAGATGGAGAAAGAAGCAGCAGGGATAGAGGAAGAGAGGCAGGAAGAAGGAGCAGGACAGAGAAAGACAAATAAGGGCAGGGAGACGGAGAGAGATGGAGAAATAATCTGGGGTAGGCACCAGAACAGAGAGTGAGTGAAAAAGCAATAGGGTCAGGGAGTAGGACAGAGGAACAAAGCAAGAAACAATGGGACAGGGAGCAAGGCAGTGACAGACAAGAAAAACAAGAGAGAAAAAGACAAGGGAATTTGAGCCTCACAGAGGGATGGAGAAAGAACAAGAGGGATCAGGAGCCCTGTGGAGAGATGAGGAAGAAAAAAAAAGAAAGGGGGTCAGGGAGCAGCAGAGAGGGGCAGCATGAGTAAGAGGTGGACAGGAAGAAGGACAGGGACAGTGGGATACCGAATGATAAAAAAAAACAGGCAGTGAGAAGGACAGAGGGAGAGAGAGAGAAAGAGAAGGAAGGCCAAAGAAAGTGTCTCCCCATGAGCAGCAACAGTGAACTAGTAACAACAGACAAGGAGAAGGCTGAGGTTCTCAACAACTTTTCTGCCTCAGTTTTCACTGGCAGCCTCTCTCCTCACAGCTCTCAAGTTAATGGCCCACAAGACGGTGACCAGGGCGACAAAGTCCCTCCCACCGTAAGTGAAGACAAGGTTCGTGACCGTCTGAGGAACCTGAACATACACAAGCCCGTGGGACCTGATGAGATGCATCCCAGAACCCTGAGGGAATTGGCTGATGCAGTTGCCAAGCCACCCTCCACGATACTTGAAAAGTCACAGCAGTCAGGTGAAGTCCTGGTGACTGCAGAAAGGGAAACATGATGCCCATTTTGACAAAGGGTAGAAAGGAGGTGCAGGTGGTCCCCTAAGTCCCATTTCTGCATATTGCTGGTAACCAGCAGAACACTGCTTGAGCCCGTCAGTAACTGAGTTTGGAAAGTAATGGTTCATTTCTTTTTTTTTTTTCCTTTGGGCAGCATCCATTTTTAAAGAAAGCCCAGCCTCTGCCGCTGCCAGCCACGGGGCCTGCACGCCCTCATCCCACAGGCAGAGTGTTCAGCAGGGGTTTGTCAGGGCTGTCCGATCCCAGCTTCCGCCTCCCCTCCTGCTTGGAAACCCCCCATGTTGCTGACACCCCCATCTTCAACCCCCCTCTGAGAGGCCACCGTGCCCCACGCCCAGAAACGGCGGCTCTGTGACATCAACCCCAGGGCCAAGGCCATCAGAGGCAGCGAGACTGCTGCGGGCAGTACGTCGGCGGCTGCGCTGGAGGCAACAAGACCTTGTTCTTGCAGCTGACACGTGCCGCTGGCAGCAATGAAAGTGCTCGCCCTCCTCGTCCTGCTGGCCGTGTGCCGGCCTGCGCACGGCATGTGGGACAGCTGTGGGTAAGTGGGCCGAGGCTCTGGGAGGGAGCTCGGGCAGCCCTTGACGGGCTTCACTGGAGGGGGCCCACGCGGCCCCTGTGGCCACTCCACAGCTTCCCAAACTCCCTGTGGGAGCCTCAGCTCCTTGCCAGCACCCAGGCTGCTGGCACAACCCGTCTACGGGGCTACAGCGGACAGAGGGCTGGAGGCACAGCCACGGGGTTCCCTGGCCCTGCCGTCCGTGCAGCCCCTCGGGGGGAGGGAAGACGGCTGACCTTCAGCCTCAACAGCAGCACAGCCGTCCAGCAGCACACTCATGAGTTTCTTCTTACACCAGGACCTGCGGGCTCCGGCCCATGGCGGCTAGCTACGGCATGTCGCGCGTCGTGGGTGGCTCGGGTGCCCAGCCAGGGGCCTGGCCCTGGATCGTCAGCATCCAGAGCCCCTGGGGCCACGTGTGCGGAGGGTCCCTCATCAGCCCGCAGTGGGTCCTCACAGCAGCCCACTGCTTCAACGCGGCCAGGTAAGGAGGAGCAGGGAAGGGGGCTATCCCCACAGCACCAGCAGGCGCCCCGTCCGCAGCCCCACGAGCTCCTGCCATCCCGCTGCCTTGCAGTATGCCTGGTGCCAGGGCACTGGCGAGCCCAGCTGAGAGACTGCTCCGCAGAAGGCTGGGCTCGTGCCACCGCTTCCTAGCAGCCTCCAGCTCCACGTTCCTGGTGCCCAAGGCATGCTAGGGCAGTGGCACCCTCCGCAGCGCTGCTTTCCTCCCTGCCTTGGGAAGCAGAAGGCAGGGAACCACGGGGCTGCTGCAGCACGTGGCTCCGCTCCCTCTGAGGCCTCTCTGCATCTGCCTTCCAGTTACCTCACCATGTGGCGTGTGGTGATCGGGGCCACCCACTTGGCTCAGCCGGGCCCTGAGACCCAAGTGCGCGGTATTTATCGGCTAATACTTCATGAACACTACGATAACGTCACGGAGAGGAACGACATCGCCTTGCTGGAACTGGACCAGCCTGTCCAATGCGGCTACTACGTACAGCTGGCCTGCGTGCCCGACGCCTCGCTGAGAGTGTCAGAGCTGACGAGCTGCTACGTCAGCGGTTGGGGTGCCACCATGGCAAGATGTGAGTTCCCAAAGAGTATTCCTGTGCCGAGGGTAAGCTCGGCACGCTGGGGAGGCGGGCTGGGCTTCTGGGCAGCGGTGGCGGCGAAAACCAGAGTCGAGCTGCGGGGACGTACGGCCATGGAGAGATGGGCCCGAGCCATTAGCCAAAGCGAGAGGGAAGGGCAAGCCCGGCACAAGGCCTCTGCAGGGGCAAAGGCGAGCCCTAGGGAAGGGCTTCGCCCACACAGGGGAGGAGAAGTGGGAACAGAAGGGCTGCTGGCTGCTAACTCCTTCCTGTGCTCACAGCTGCAGGATCGACTGCTGTCCTGCAGGAGGCCCAGGTCCACCTCATCGATGTCAAGGTCTGCAACAGCAGCCGCTGGTACAGAGGGGCCGTCCACCCCCACAACCTGTGTGCCGGCTATCCGCAGGGCGGCATCGACACCTGCCAGGTAGGAGCATGCTCCGCGCCAGCCCCCAGCAGCACAGGCAGCCCTGTCGCCAGCGCCCAAACGTCCGCCGGCGCGTGCTGCGCCTGCCGAGTCGCCCTCCTGCCGCTGGGTCCCCACCGCTGTCGGGGCTTGCCTTCCCTTCCCCGTCTGCAGGCCCTTGCCCAGCACCCCTCTTGTCCCAGAGCCCCGGCACTCTGCCCAGAAAGGCCACCCAGTGCTCTTGCCCCAGCCCAGAGGTCTGCATCCCAGTCCTGGAACGTCCCCCTTCCACACCTCCAGGATCAGTGGGCAGAGAGGAGAGAGCGCCCTACCTTGCAGGCCCACCACCCCCTCCCAGACAAGGTCCTGCAGGCTCCAGCACCTGAGCAGAGCCTTGCTGGGCACTGGGTACAGCTCTGGCAGGTGCCAGGAGAGAGAAGGAGCCAGCCACAGTGCTGACAGGGGCCACCCAACACCACCAGAACACTCTGACTCTCCTCCGCTCCGCTGCAGGGTGACAGCGGTGGTCCTCTCGTCTGCCAAGACAAGCACGCCGACTACTTCTGGCTCGTGGGGGTGACCAGCTGGGGGATAGGCTGCGCGAGAGCCAGGCGGCCCGGAGTCTACACCTCCACGCAGCACTTTTACGACTGGATCCTGGTACAGATGGGACTGCACCCAGCAGTCCGGGCTGCTCCAACGGCGCGGGCATGGAGTCATTTTCTCACCGCCTCCACCCCCGTGCAGAGGCCAAGGCCGATCCCAACACAGTCGGGCACGTTTAGCTCCTGCCCATTCCCACTCCAGAAGCTGGTGGAGTTCTTTACTCGGGTGCAGGAGCTCCTGCAGGTGCTAAGGGGGAAAAAGGCTTGAGCAGCAAGAGGAAGAGGATCCAGTGCAGGCTGCAGAGTAGCACCAGCGTTTCTTCCTGGGGCAATGCCCGCTGAGATCCAAAGGCAGCCTCAGTGCCACTGGCCTGCTCTGTCCTGCCCACGCTCCTCTCAGGGCACACACAACTGCTGCTCTTGACTTAGTTCTTGAAATAAAGTTGACCATTTTCACAGCTAACCATGCTTCAGTCCAGTCTCCTGTGCACAGACTCCATCCCTAAGAGCACAGGGCTGGTCACTGCCCTGCTCTGCCAGGGAGGGCACAGTCCCCCTCACCTCTAGTTGGATCATTTTCTTAACGCTGAGAGCCTTTGTGGCCTTGAAATACAGATACACCACAAACTCTGTGCAGGGACCAACGGTGCCCTTGTCTTGTGACACAGAGAAGTCCTTGCCAAGGTTTTCCAGCCCACTGAGCCACCAGGCCACGGGCAGTGGGATGCTGTTTCTCAAGACCAGGGTCTTGCTGTCCCTCCTGCAGAGACACAAAGACAGGCAGCACCAGTCGTGTGACGGTCATGCTAGCCTTGCAACCGAATGCAACTCAAAGCAGCCCTATCCACACATCTGAAACTGCAGTTAAATGTTTTCTCTTTGCCACAGACCTGAGAGGTGAGGTCCTTGGGGGAGAGCTTGGTGTTAGAAGTGTATCCGACAGACGGGAGATAAGGAGGAGCAACTGGATTGCTCTCTGAGCCAGCAGACAAGATGCAAATGCATCGGGATGCTCATCACACAGGATCGCTGGGGGGCTACAGAGCTGGTGGCTGTCACGGGATATCCAAGCCAGCAAGGAATGGTGAGCAAGAGACTGGGAACCACTGGGAGAAAGAGAGGTGCTAGCCCAACCCCTGACCTGAGCGGTCGCTGAGGAGGAGCTTGCTGACAACTCTTGTCCCCAGCAGAGGGACCACGGGATGACTGACCTGTGCAGAAGCAGCTTGTTGAAATGCACCTGCTTGGGCTGACCCCCAGCTCCGCCTGCACCCCCTGGCAGCACAGGCGGAAGACCACTGGCTCGGGGTTCTCCTGAACGCAGCAGATGAGGTTGTCTTCCACGAGGCCGGCCGAAGTGGGGTACGCCCAAACACTCAGCTGCTAGCCCCGTCCCCGCAAAACAAACACCAGAAGAGCATTCGGTGAGCAGGGAGAACGGCTCCTGGGCACTTCTGCTGGTACCGGCCCTACCTGCCCATCTCCTACCTGCTGCTCGTTAGGTTTCAGCCTCATGCTGGGGGGGTCTGAAAGGAACGTGCCCGCTTTGCGATCCCGCTCAAAGAAGAAACGCACTGCTGCTTCGAAGGGGGTGACGTTGAGGATGGTCAGCTTCTCGCAGTTGCTGGGAGATTGCAGCGCCTTGTACCTGTCCACAAAAGGGGAAAAGGCTGTAGAGGAGACCGTTGCCTTTATCACACATCGAGGAAAGCACCGTGTCCAGGCAGCAGGAGGCTGCGCTGGAAGGCCACGATCTAACAAGCAGGCTAAGAAAAAGGATCCCTTGCAGGGGCACGTTCCATGGTACGTGTCTTTGTCCCGATGTCACTTTGATGCCCGCCCCTATACTTGGTGCCTCCATCCCAGGAGCGTGACGATGCACAGGCCCCTTAAAGAGCGTTTTCCAAAATACAAATTCAAAGGCTCCTGGAAAAATAAAAGTACGCCAGGCACATGGGTTCTTCCCCCTTCTTTGTTGGGTTTCCTTCCCTGCAGGGTATAAAGAAAGGCTTTTGAAAAGAGGTTTCAAAAATAGCTAAGCTTCTCTCTTTCAAAAGTCATGAGACTGCCTCGTATTTCATGGATTAGCTCAAAGTCTGAGGGAAGGAAACGGAAGGGATTCATTCCCAAGAGGAATGCTAAATTTAACAAACGTCCCTGCTCTCTGGTGTGGAACAGAATTTGGAGTTAAAGGGCTAAAAAACCAAACAGAAACCCTAGACCATTCATCACCCTGGCTAAAGATCCTCCTTTGGTTTTTAAACTGCTTTGATTAAATCTCCTTGGATTGTCAAGATACCACTAGTTCTCCAGAGCTCCCAGGAAGACAAGAACTTCATTTCTAATAATAAAAAAACCCCAAAAGTGATGCTAAACCCAGAAATATGCCAGCAGCTACTATGACAATTTTTTTAGGCAGGTTTTATCCAGCAGCAAGGATCAGGAAAATGTAATTCCCCTTTTTCATTCCTCTGCAGGTTTCCCCCTTGCCCACACTCATATTGGCAGGTCAAATCACAAAGTCTTACTAATATTACAGATTAACGAGTGGCTTACAAAGCCATCAGCAGAATAATTCAGTCTACCCCTAGAGCTCAAAGCACTTTAAAGAAGCCCCACAAAATTCATTTCACAGGTGGTGAAGCTGAGAGGTGGTGAAGATGAGACGTGGTGGAGTGGGACACAAGTTGCCCCAACTCACCTTCAGGCCGGAAGCAGCATGTGGCTGTGGCCACCAAAGCACCCACCAGGCAGCAAGATCAGCTCCATCTCTCCCCGGGTCGTCCAAGACTCATGTGCCTGCTATCTGCTCAAGTTCACACATCCATGGTCCTTCAGCCCCATGTATCTCCCAGGTCTCTGCCTGGGCCCGCCCTGAATTGTGCCACCAGGGCAGTGTGTCTCCAAGCGTGTCCACGAAAGCACAAGGCTCTGGAGAGCCCATCCCAACGTCTCACTCTGGGCAGGCAGCGCATCAGCATGCTCACTCAGTGCAGGAAGCACGTACCGGTCTCTTGACTCCCCACACAGCAGTGGTCCAAAGTGGAAGACGCCCGTGTTCATGACATACTGCTTGAAGACGATGTCATCATCTGCCTTGCTCTTCCTCCAGCAAGGAAACACCAGCCTGGGCAGAGAAAATGAGGAATGAGGAGTCGTGAGATGCTCTAAGTAGAAAACCTGGTCAGAAAGCCATAACTCTTATGGGTGGCTGAGGTATAAACACCGGTTCCCAGCTCCAAGCATGGGAAGAGATGCTGGGCGGCTCAGGCAGCGCGCTCTGCCCAAGCCAGAAGGTCACTGGGGTACAAGGGGCAGCCCTGGCTCTGAGTTCAGGGGGGAGCAGCGTGGGAGGCTCCCTCAGGCCAGCCTTACTGCGGGTCCTGGCTGATGGTGGGATACAGGCAGGTGCCCCTGCAGTGCAGCTGGTACAGGCGCCTTGTCCCCGAGATCTCAAAATGCAGGCTCCGATCAAACTGGCCCGTCACCGCGGAGCTGAAGTGGACCGTCAGTTCCACCTCGCCACGGGCAGGCACTATCCACCGGCAGCTGCTCAGCCTGGCAATTAGAAAGGAGGCTTCAGACATTGCTAACCAGCAAATGAGCCAGGAGGAGGGTCATGGACTGGCCCTCCCATGGAGGGACCGGCAGAGGGTCCCTGCAGAGCTGGGGACATTGGACTTCACTTGGCAAGATGGCTGTAAAGCAGAGGGATCACCTCCTCCCTCACAGCTCACCTGACGGACCTCCCCAGGGATGGGAGCGTGTCCACACTGCTTTGGTGTGCCTCAGGGGAAGGTGTGGGTGCTCCTGTGTCTGGCCCCTGGAGACCTCTCCTGCCCTGGCAAGAGCTCTGCTTCTCCCTCGCAGCCTCCCGGCTGCCCGCGGCTTTCTGCTTCCTCCATCGGCCCCTGGTTGGGGTGACCTGCTCCTCCGGCATCTTTGCATCGAGGGAGAGAGAAAAGGGAGAGAGGTGAGACCTGCCCCGAGACATCCCCACCCTGGAAAGAAAGCTGCAGCTTGGTTCAACAGGAGAGAGACTAAATACCCCACCACATCTGCCTGTGGACTTGGTCTTCCTTATCAGACTTTGTTTTGCCTACGACACCTCTCCCTGCCCAGGACCCCTCCTTGCCCAGCACTCTCTCCTCAAGGGAAGTTCGAGGGGTTATGTGTTGGGTTTTTTTTTTCTCTTATCTTACAGAACTGCCCTGTCTCTTTTGGACAGACACAAGGGTTGCCTGCAGATATGGGGCCCCATCATGTCTTCACTGCCCTTCCACAGTGATCCTTTTCCATCCCACCTGCCCCCCATCCAGCCTGGCCCCCGCCCTGGCACCTTCACTGAGGGCACAGTGGGGGCATCCACGAGACTTTCTGGACCCTTCCTTTCTTCTTCCGCAGGGGCACCTCCGGGCACAACAAAGATGAAGTGCTTGAGGGCTTCTCTGGCTGCAGGGGCCATCCGCTTCTCCGGGTAGTGGATCACAGAGTAAAAAGTGGTAGGTGGAATGGAGGCCCTGAGGGACCCAGTCCCAGGTCATCCAGGATCTAAAAGCATAAGAGAAAACCCTTTTTATACATACTTCCACCACCTTCATCCTCACACTTCCTTAAAGACACTAAACTTTTGGCCATGGTTTTTTTTTTATTTCTATGGAGCGCGGTGCTTTTTTTTTTGCCCAGAGGGGTGGGCAGGCTCCAGAGCAGTGCCAGGACCTACAGAGAGAAATCTCTCCTCTGAGTGACTCGGCTGAAGGAAACCATGACCATGAGCTTCCCTGCCCTGGGACCATCTTTAATGGTTTACAGACTGGGAAACTCTCTGAACAGACAGGGTGCTTGAATAGAGAGCACTCCCTCTTTTCACCCATCTGAGGGTGAGGGTGAGAACCTCCCCAGCCACCTGACTGCTGTGGAGCTGTCGTGGAACATCACCAGTGGCCTGGACAAGGCTCTGTGCCATTGTCACCTGGTGGGACACAATGCACCAGGGCCCAGACCACGGCAGGCTCAGCATCTGAGCCTCACGGGGCTTTACCTGCTCTGCTGCCGGCAGCTTGCCGCTCTCCAAGATCCTCTTAGTGACATCTGCTGAGCTCAGCACCTGGATGTCCAAGCAGGGCACTCCAACACCCTGGCCTCTGGCTGACCCTGATGCACCTTCCCCTTCCAGCGGAGATAACTTGGTGTCCTCAAAAGCCTTGAGTTTCTTCAGCCGCTCCTTCTCCAGCCGCTCCTTCTCTCTGTTCTTCCAGTTCCTGTGGCGGGATAAACGCTGGCGCTGGTCTTCTGCTTGGTGCCGCACTTCCTCTCGACTCAGAGGGGACAGCAGGATACACTGAACCCTGTCCCAGGATGACTAAATGTGCGCGACATCCTTCTGCGATGCCTCATACATCTCAAACCTCAGGGTCAAGTTCTTCTCTCTGTCACTCTGAGCCTTGTCTTTGTTTTCCCCCTGTTCTGGGTCTGAGGGTTGCACAACCACTGCTGGGCAGGCCTCTGTCAGGAGAACCTTGTTCTGCTTTTTCGTATCTTCCTTGTCACCTGCAGAGTCTGCGTCCTCCTTTACAGATCCCTTCCTGTCTACCCCCTTGGGGGCATCCAGACGGTTGCTAGTAGTCACCCTGATGCTGCTGGTGGATGTGTTCACACTGTGGGCAGGAGGAGCAGGAAAAAAGCAGTGAGTATTTCAAAGCACTGACACAAATCATAGAATCACAGAGTGGAAGGGGTTGAAAGGGCCCTCTGGAGATCATCTAGTCCAACCCCCTGCTAAAGCAAGTTCACCCAGAGCAGGTTGCACAGGACCGTGTCCAGGTGGGTTTTGAATATCTCCAGGGAAGGAGACTCCACAAGCCCCCTGGGCAGCCTGTTCCAGGGCTCTGCCACCCTCAGAGTAAAGACATTTTTCCTCATGTTCAAGCGGAACTTCCAGTGCTCCAGTTTCTGCCCATTGCCCCTTGTCCCGTCACTGGGCACCACTGATGAGAGCCTGGCCCCATCCTCTTGACACCCGCCCTTTAGGTATTTATAAGCGTTGATAAGGTCCCCTCTCAGTCTTCTGCAGGCTAAAGAGCCCCAGGTCTCTCAGCCCCCTAAGCATCTTAGTAGCCCTCTGCTGGACTCTCTCCAGTAGTGCCTCTTCAACTGGGTGCCCTGGAACTGGACACAGCACTCCGGATGTGGCCTCACCAGGGCAGAGTAGGGGGGCAAGAGACCCTCCCTCGACCTGCTGGCCACACTCCTCTTAATGCACCCACAAGGGCACATGGCTGGCTCATGGCCAACTTCTTGTCTACAGCTCCCAGGTCTTCTCCACAGAGCTGCCCTCCAGCAGGTCGACCCCCAGCCTCTACTGGTGCAGGGGGTTATTCCTCCCCAAGTGCAGAACCCTACGCTTGCCCTTGTTGAACCTGCCGAGGCTCCTCTCTGCCCAGCTCTCCAGCCTGTCCAGGTCTTGCTGAACAGCAGCACAGCCCTCTGGCGTGTCAGCCACTCCTCCCAGTTCGTATCGTCAGCAAACTGGCTGAGGGTGCACTGTGTCCCTTCAGCCAGGGCGTTGATGAATATGTTGAATAAGACTGGACCCAGTGCTGACCCCTGGGGAACGCCACAGGGTAGCTGCAGTAGGACAGTGATGAGCTTTGCAATAGCACCCCAAGCCTCATCCAGGATCTGTGCTAGGTTCTCTACAAATCCCAATTCAGAACGCAGCTGGTACCCAGTTTAGCTCAACCGAAACCAAACCCTCCAGCATCAGGCTGATGAGGAGTCCTGCAAACCTGCTGAGAAACAGAACAGCTTCCCAACCCAAACAGGGAACTTAAGACACATCCCTACTCCTATGCAGTCCCTCTGGGCTCGTTTCTGGTGTGCTGAGCATCCCTGACACTTTGGGAAGTCTGGCTGCTAACAAACACCTAAGGCCTGGTGGGATCTCCTGCCAGACCTGGAGGAAAAGACACCACATCCCAGACTGATCGTGTCTCAGAGGTGTAAGTCACATGCAGAGTGGGCAGAAATGCTGGCCTAAAACTATCTAGAGCTTCACAGTGAATGGATGGAGTTACGTGAAGCCATGACTCAAAGGCAGCATGATCCTAGAAGAGCAGCTCTACCAACAAAGCCATGGGAAAACACCCTGGGTGAAGCAGCAGCGTGTTCAAGCACCAGCTGTTGTTTCCCAGTACAGCCCCACATGTTCCTCAGGGCCAGGTACTCGTCCCCAGCACTGCTTGTGGCTGCTGGCTTCCCGGGAATGGCACAGCTCAGCTAGAAGGTCCCCAGGGCTTTTACTCATCTATAAACACAGCCACCTACCCGCCTGACTCCAGGCCGGCTTTTCTTCCCTGAAGCTTTATCTTTGTCTTTTCCAAGCTCTCTCATCCCCCGCCTAGACTTCTGCTTCAGCTCTTCTTCCTCCTTCAAGCGTTCTAGCTCCTGTCGGTGCTTTTCCTCAAGCTGCTCCAGCTCCCTTCAGAACGACAAACAGAAAACAACCCTGAGAGTCACCACCAGAAATCTGGGCTCGCTGTCACCCCAGCTGGTTCTGCACTTCATCCATCGACCCTGAGGCCATTGACAGAACCATTAGATCATCTCCACGGACTTCCCTCAACCTGGGGAGGCTGGGAACATCCAAAGTGAGGAAAGGTGGGAGGGGACCTCCAGGGCCAGCCAAATCTAGGCTTTGCTGTCATAAGGTCCAAATTGTGCTGCTTCTCAAGAAGGTCCACCTGGACACCTCCAGCACACTGCTGAAGGCTGATCCACCGTCATTCCGCACTGATGCCTGAAGCCCTCTCGATTTCCCAGTGTAAACCAGCTCACAAATCACTTGCACTTACTTATTCCTGCACCAACACTGACTTGGCTTATCCAGCCCTTCCCCCGGGCATAGCCCACTCCTTAGTGAGAATAACCATATCCATTGGAAAGCAAAGGCTGCACTAACTCCCCTCCTCTGGTCTGAACCACCAGATTTCCTGCTGCAACCCAGCTGTGACTTGTGCTGCCTGTCCTGGAAATCACAATCTGAAGCAGTCCTAGTGATACCCTCCCAGGGAAACAAGCTTCAGCTGGCGCTGCAAGTGCTGAAATGCTTGCTTTAAGCAAGGCCCTCCCCGAGTTTTAGGTGGGGATTAATACAGGCTTACCCTTATCCTACCCATCCTCCTGAACATGGCTGCTTTGCTGGATTAGAGCTTCTCTTAGGCTCACCTGCTGCTGGAGCTGAAGGTGAGCCCCAGAGACACTCGCTTTTATGGCTGGTGTCACTCAGTAAGGAGAACCCTGGGAGACCAGCACTGCAAGGGCTTCATCTATGGCAGGACTGGTATCTGAACCAAGCCAGCACAGCTACGCCTCACACCAACCCACACCACAACCCCTCTGGTTTGGTGACGGGGGGATGACGATGATGAGAATCAACATCATTAACTTAGAGACACTCGTAAGTGCAGCGGCAAGTCGAGCACAGAGACGAGCTCCTTGCAGGTAGCGTCTAAGTCAGAGGGCTCACCGCTAAAATGGAGAGAAGATGTTCTCATCTCACCAGAGGAAGGTCTTTCCTCTGTTGGGAACCAGGGAGGTGGAACTGGCCATCTTTGTGCTGCCTATAACGGACACTTTTGGCCTCTGCTCTGTCAACCCTCTGAGCTCCACCAAGGTCTCTGGAGCAGGGAAACCCTTTGGGGACACTATCCTGGGGAGTCACCCATGGAAGGCTTACAGACCTCTTCTTCTCTCAAGCCTTCAACATTATCTGTGTGTATCTGGGCTACCAACAGAGCTTGTAGGAAATGTTTTTATTAATCCTTCCTCCTTCTGCCTCAGTATAGCCAGCACTCAGCTCCCAGCTGCTTAAAATACAGCAGAGCTGAGGCTGTAAGCCTTGCCTTAGTCTCTAACATTAAAGCTTGGGCACAAGTGCAAGCTGCTGTGGCTCAGTAACTGGCTGCTGGCCAGCTGTCCACAGCACTCACTTTCCTGCTCTTTTGCAGCTGTTTCCCTGGCTTTCAGAGAAGCGTAATCCTGGAACAGGTTCACAAAATAGATATACGGCCGATTTCTCACAGCTTTGAGCAGGCAGAGGAGAGCAGATGCCATGTTGCAGGAAAAGAGGGTCTCCAGGCCATCAAACAACACGCCTTGGTAGCTCAGCTGTGAACCAAGTCGAAAAGGAGAGAAGGAAAGCTATCAGACGCACTAGGGTCTCAGTGGGGCAGTAAATCCCAAGGTCAAAGGACACCACATTAGGTGGAAAATAGAAGTTCCAGAGAGTTTCTATGGCATTCCATGGCAACTAGAAGTTCCAAAGCTTTCCATTGGATTCCAAGGCAACTAGAAGTTCCAGTGTCTTCCATAGAGTTGCGTGGCAACTTGTAGTTCCAGAGCGTTTCTATGGCATTCGATGGCAACTAGAACTTCTGCAGCATTTCATGGCATTCCATGGCAACTAGAAGTTCCAGAGCATTTCTATGGCATTTCATGGCAACTACTATTTGCGATGTGTTTCCATGACATTCCGTTAGAATAAGAAGTTCTGGATCGTTCCATTGCATTCCATGGTAAGTAGGTGTTCCAAAGCATTACATGGCATTCTATGTCAATTAGAATTTTGAAAGGGTTTCTGTGGTATTCATCGGCAACTATTGTTACCGATGTGTTTCCGTGGCATTCCATGGCAACTCATAGTTCTGCAGTGTGCTATGGCATATCATGGCAACTAGAAGTTCTGGAGCGTTCCATTGCGTTCCAAGGCAACTAGTAGTTCCAGAGAGTTTCTATGGCATTCCATGGCAACTAGGAGTTCCAGTGTGTTTCTATCGCATACCATGGCAATTAGAAGTTCCAGAGCGTTCCATTGCATTCCATGGGAACTAGAAATTCCACAGCGTTCCATACCAACCAAGGGCAAGTAGTAGTTCCAGAGCTTTTTATGGTATTAAGTGGCCACTAGAAGTTCCAGAGAGTTTCTATTGCATTCCATGGCAACTAGTAGTTCCAGAGCGTTTCTATGGCATTCCATGGCAACTAGAATTTCTACGGCATCCCATTGCATTCTATTGCAACTAGTAGTTCCAGAGCGTTTCATTTACATTCCATTGCAAGTATTATTTGCTGTTTTCATGACATTCCATTGCAACTAGAAGATCCGCAGCGTTCCATGGCATTCCATGCCAACTATTATTTCCAGAGAATTTCTATGGCATTTTGATGGCAACGAGGAGATCCGCAGCGTTTCATGGCATTCCATGGCAACTCTTATTTGCGATGTGTTTTCATGGCATTCCATGGCAATTAGTATTTCCAGTGCGTTTCTATGGCATTTAGAAGTTCTGCAGCGTTCCTTGGCATTTCATCGGAACTCGAATTTCGGGAGGGTTCCATTGCATTCTGTGCTAACTAGAGGTTTCAGAGAGTTTCTATGGAATTCGATGGCAACTGGTAGTTCCAGAGGGTTTATTTGGCATTCCATAGGAACTAGAA
The DNA here is from genome assembly GCF_034619465.1 of Leptosomus discolor. Lineage (NCBI taxonomy): Eukaryota > Metazoa > Chordata > Aves > Leptosomiformes > Leptosomidae > Leptosomus > Leptosomus discolor. Next base: position 29,263 of record NW_028237970.1, on the reverse strand, counting down.
GTACCGGAGCATTCCATGGCATTCCATGGCAACTAGTATTTCCAGAGCTTTCCATAGCATTCCATGGCAACTAGTAGTTCTAGAGTGTTTCTATGGCATTCCATGGCAACTAGAATTTCTGCAGCAGTCCATGGCATTCCATGGCAACTAAAAGTTCTGCAGCGTTACATGGCATTTCATGGCAACTAGAAGTTCCGGATCATTCCATTCCATTCCATGGCAACTAGGAGTTCCAGAGCATTTCTATGGCATATCACGGCAACTATTACTTGCGATGTGTTTCCATGACATTCCGTGGCAACTAGGAGTTCCAGAGCGCTTTTATGGCATTCCATGGCAACTGGTAGTTCCAGAGTGTTTATTTGGCATTCCATAGCAACTAGAAGTACCGGAGCATTCCATAGCATTCCATGTCAACTAGAAGTTCCATAGCGTTCCATAGCATTCCATGGCAAATAGTATTTTCAGGGAGTTACTATGGCATTCGATAGCAACTATTATTTGCCATGTGTTTCCGTGAAATTCCATAGCAACTAGGATTTCCAGTGCGTTTCTATCGAACACCATGGCAACTAGAAGTTCTGCAGCATTCCCTGGCATTTCATGAGAACTAGACGTTCCGGAGTGTTCCATTGCATTCCATGGCAACTAGTAGTTCCAGAGCGTGTCTATGGCATACCATGGCAGCTAGGACTTCCAAGGCTTATCTAACGCATACCATGGTAACTAGAATTCCAGAACATCCCATTCCCTTCCATGACAACTAGAAATTCCAGAGTGCTCCATACCAATCAAGGGCAAGTAGTAGTTACACAGCTTTTTATAGTATTAGGTGGCAAGTGGAAGTTCCAGAGAGTTGCTATGGCATTCCCTGGAAACTAGAAGTTCCAAGTCTTCCATAGCATTCCGTGGCAACATGTATTTCCAGAGCGTTTCTATGGCATTCCATGGTAACGTGTATTTGCGCTGTGTTTCCATGGCATTCCATGGCAACTAGTAGTTCCAGAAACTTTCTATGGCATTCCATGGAAATTAGGAGTTCCGGAGCGTTCCATCGCATTCCATGGCAACTAGTAATTACAGAGAGTTTCCATGACATTCCATGGCAACCAGAAGATCCGCAGCGTTCCGTGGCATTCCATGCCAACTAGTATTTCCAGAGCATTTCTATGGCATTTTGATGGCAACGAAGAGTTCCACAGCGTTTCATGGCATTCCATGGCAAGTAGAATTTCCAGAGCGCTCCATAGTCTTCCACGGAAACTAATAGTTCCAGAGTGTTTCTATGGCATTCCATGTCAACTCTTTTTTGTGATGTGTTTCCATGACATTCCATTAGAATTAGAAGTACTGGATCGTTCTATTGCATTCCATGGTAAGTAGGAGTTCCAAAGCATTACATGGCATTCCATGGCAACTACCATTTTGAGAGGGTTTCTGTGGCATTCATCGGCAACGATTATTTGCGATGTGTTTCGTGGCATTCCATGGCAACTACTAATTCCAGAGACTTTTATGCATTCCTTGGCAACTAGTAGTTACTGAGCATTTCTATGGTATTACATGGCAACTATTGTTTGCGATGTGTTTCAACGACATTCCATGGCAACTAGAAGATCCGCCGCGTTCCGCGGCATTCCATGCCAACCAGTGTTTCAAGAGCATTTCTATGGCATTTTGATGGCAAGGAGGAGTTCCGCAGCATTTCATGGCATTCCATGGCAACTAGAAGTTCCAGAGCGTTGCATAGCCTTCCATGGAACCGACTACTTCCAGAGCGTTTCTATGGAATTCCATGGCAACTAGTAGTTCTAGACAGTTTATATGGCATTCCATGGCTACTAGAAAACTCAGAGGGTTCCATGGCAAGTAGAAGTTCCAGTGTGTTCCATACCATTCCATGGCAACTAGTACTTCCAGAGGGTTTCTATGGAACTCCATGGGAACCAGGAGTTCCAGAGCGTTCCATGGCATTCCATGGCAACTAGAAGTCATGGAGCTTTCAATTGCATTCCATGGCAACTAGTAGTTCCAGAGGGTTTCTATGGGATTCCATCGCAACTAGAAGTTGAGAGCATTCCATAGCGTTTCATGGCAAATTGTAGTTCCAGAGCGTTGCTATGGCATTTGATGGCAACTAGTAGTTCCAGAGCCTTTTTATAGCACTCCATGGCAACCAGGAGTTCCAGAGCGTTCCATGGCATTCCATGTCAACTAGTAGTTCCAGAGACTTTGTATGACATTCCATGGCAACTAGTAGTTACAGAGCGTTTCTACGGTATTACACGGTAACTATTATTTGCGATGTGTTTCCATGACATTCCATGGCAACTAGAAGATCCGCAGCGTTCCTTGGCATTCCATGCAAACTAGTGTTTCCAGACCATTTCTATGGCATTTTGATGGCAACGAGGCGTTCTGCAGCGTTTCATGGCATTCCATGGAAACTAGAAATTCCAGAGCGTTCCATACCAATCAAGAGCAAGTAGTAGTGAAAGAGCTTTTTATGGTATTAGGTGGCAACTAGATATTCCAGAGAGTTTCTATGGCATTCCATGGCAACTAGACGTTCCAGAGCATTTCATAGCGTTTTGTGGCAACTTGTAACTCCAGCGCTTTTCTATGGCATTTGATGGCAACCAGAAATTCCAGAGCGTTCCATTGCATTCCAGGGAACTAGAAGTTCCAGAGAGTTTCAATAGCTTTCCATGGCAAATAGGAGTTCCAGTGCATTTCTATCACATACTATGGCAACTAGAAGTTACGGAGCGTTCCATTCGATTCGATGGAAACTAGAAATTCCAGACCGTTCCATACCATTCATTGGCAAGATGTAGTTCTGGAGCTTTTGATGGTATTAGGTGGCAACTAGAAGTTCCAGAGAGTTTCCATTGCATTCCATGGCAAATAGAAGTTCCACTGTCTTCCAGAGCGTTCCATGGCAACTTGTAGCTCCAGAGTATTTTTATGGCATTACATGGCAACTATTATTTGCGATGTGTTTCCATGACATTCCATGCAAACTAGAAGATCCGCAGCATTCCATGGCATTCCATGCCAACTAGTATTTCCAGATCATTTCTTTGGCATTTTGATGGAAACGAGGAGGTCCTCAGCGTTTCCATTGCATTCCATGCCAACTGGTATTTCCAGAGTATTTCTATGGCATTTTGATGGCAATGAGAAGGTCCGCAGCGTTCCAAGGCAGATCATGGCAGTAGAAGTTCCGGAGAGTTCCATTGCATTCTATGGCAACAAATAGTTCCAGAGCGTTTCTATGGCATTCCATGGCAACTAGGAGTTCCAGCGCATTTCTATCCCATACCATGGCAATTAGAGGTTCCAGAGCGTTCCATTGCATTCCATGGGAACTAGAAATTCCACAGCGATCCATACCAATCAAGGGCAAGTAGTAGTTCCATAGCTTTTTATGGGGTTAGTTGGCAACTAGAACTTCCAGAGAGTTTCGATGGCTTTCGATGGCAACTAGAAGTTCCGGAGCATTCCATTGCATTCCATAGCAGCTAGAAGTTCCTGAGCGTTCCATAGCATTCCATGGCAAGTAGTAGTTCCAGAGCGTTCCATGGCATTCCATGGCGACTAGAAATTCCAGAGCGTTCCATACCAATCAAGGGCAAGTAGTAGTTAAGGAACTTTTTATGGTATTAGGTGGCAACTACAAGTTCCAGAGAGTTTCTTTGGCATTCCATGGTAACTAGAAGTTCCAGAGCATTCCATAGCGTTTCGTGGCAACTTGTAGTTCCAGAGTGTTTCTATGGCATTTGATGGCAGCCAGAAATTCCAGAGCGTTCCATGGCATTCCATGGCAACTAGAAGTTCCAGAGCCTTTCTATGGCATTCCATGGAAACTAGTAGTTCCAGTGCATTTCTATCGCATACCATTGCAACAAGAAGTTACAGAGCATTCCATTGCATGCGATGGTAACTAGAAATTCCACAGCGTTTCATACCGTTCTATGGCAAGTAGTAGTCCCAGCGCTTTTTATGATATTAGGTGGCAACTAGTAGTTCCAGAACCTTCCTATGGCATTCCATGGCAACTAGGAGTTCCGGTGCGTTCCGTAGCATTCCATAGCAACTAGTAATTACAGAGCGTTTCTATGGCATGTCATGGCAACTTGTATTTGTGATATGTTTCCATGGCATTTCATGGCAACTAGGAGTTCCAGAAAGTTTTTATGGCATTCCATGGCAATTAGGAGTTCCGCAGCGTTTCATAGCATTCCATGGAAACTAGTATTTACAGAGCATTTCTATGGCATTACATGTAAACTATAATTTGCGATGTGTTTCCATGACATTCCATTGCAACTAGAAGATCCGCAGCATTCCGTGGCATTCCATGACAACTACTGTTTCCAGACCATTTCTATGGCATTTCGATAGCAAGGAATAGTCCCGCAGCATTTCATGCCATTCCCTGGTAACCAGTACTTCTAGACAGTTTATATGGCATACCATGGCTACTAGAAATTCCAGAGGGTTCCGTGGCAAGTAAAAGTTCCAGTGTGTAACAAAACATTCCATGGCAACTAGTAGTTCCAGAGCGTTTCTATGACACTCCATGTACACCAGGAGTTCCAGAGTGTCCCATGGCATTGAATGGCAACTAGAAATTCCAGAGTGTTCTATACCAATCATGGCAAGTAGTAGTTAAAGAGCTTTTTATCGTATTAAGCGGCAACTAGAAGTTCCAGCGCGTTTCTAAGGCATTCCATTGCAACTAGAATTCTGCAGAATCTAATGGCATTCCATGGCAACTGTTATTTGCGATGTGTCTCCATGACATTCCATGGCAACTAGAAGATCCGCAGCATTCCGTGGCATTCCATGTCAACTAGTTTTTCCAGAGCATTTCTATGGCATTTTCATGGCAACGGGGAATTCCGCAGTGTTTCATGTCATTCCATGGCAACGAGAATTTCCAGAGCGTTCCATAGCCTTCCATATAAACTAGTGGTTCCAGAGCATTTCTATGGCATTCCATGGCAACTAGAAGTTTCAGAGCATTCCATGGCATTGCATGGCAACTAGTAGTTCTCAACAGTTTATATGGCATTCCATGGCTATTAGAAAATCCAGAGGGTTCCATGGCAAGTAGAAGTTCCAATGTGTTCCATAGCATTCCTTGGCAACTAGTAGTTCCAGGGCGTTTCTACGGCACTCCATGGCCACCAAGAGTTCCAGAGCGTTCCACGGCATTCCATGGCTACAAGAAGTTCTAGAGCGTTTCTATGGCAATCCATGGCAACTAGTAGTTCCAGACCGTTTCTATGGCATTACATGGCAACTATTATTTGCGATGTGTTTCCATGACATTCCATGGCAACTAGAAGATCGGCAGCATTCCGTGGCATTCCATGTCAACTAGTTTTCCAGAGCATTTCTATGGCATTCCACGGCAACTAGGTGTTCCAGTGCATTTCTATCGCATACCATAAGAACTAAAATATCCGGAGTGTTCCATTGCATTCCTTGGCAACTAGAAATTCCAGAGCGTTCAATACCAATCAAGGGCAAGTAGTACTTCCAGAGCTTTTGACGGTATTAGGTGGCAACTAGAAGATTCAGAGAGTGTCTACGGCATTCTATGGCAACTATAATTTCCGGAGCATTCCATAGCGTTCAGTGGCAACTTGTAGTTCCAGAGCGTTTCTATGGCATTCCATGGCAACTAGAATTCCAGAGCATTTCTATGGCATTCCATGGCAACTAGAATTCCAGAGCGTTTCTATGGCATTCCATAGCAACTAGTAGTTCCAGAGCGTTTCTATTGCATTTCATGGTAACTAGTAGTTCTAGACAGTTTATATGGCATTCCATGTCTACTAGAAATTCCAGAGGATTCCATGGCAAGTAGAAGTTCCAGAGCGTTCTATGCATTCCATGGAACTAGAAGTTCCAGAGCCTTTCTATGGCATTCCATAGCAACTAGGAGTTCAGTGCACTTCTATCGCATACCATCGGAACGAGAGTTTCCGGAGTGTTCCATTGCATTCCATGGCGACTTGAAATTCCAGAGTGTTCCATACCAATCAAGGGCAAGGAGTAACTCCAGAGATTTTTATGGTATTAGGTGGCAACTTCAAGTTCCAAAGGGTTTCTACGACATTCCATGGCAACTTAAATTTCCGGAGCATTCCATTGCATTCCATGGCAACTAGTAGTTCCCGAGCGTTTTTATGGCATTCCATGGCAACTAGAAATTTCAGAGCGTTCCATACAAATCAAGGGCAAGTAGTAGTTCCAGAGCTTTTGAATGTATGAGCTGGCAACCAGACGTTTCATAGAGTTTCATGGCATTCCATGGCAACTAGAAGTTCCAGAGCATTCTAAAGCGTTTTGTGGAAACTTGTAGTTCCAGAGCTTTTCTATGGCATTCCACGGCAACCAGGAGTTCCAGAGCGTTTCTATGGCACTCCATGGCAACCAGTAGTTCCGGAGCGTTCCATTGCATTCAATGGCAACTAGAAATTCCAGAGCGTTCCATACCAATCAAGGGCAAGAAGTAGTTCCAGAGCTTTTGATGGTATTAGGAGGCAACTACTAGTTCCAGAGCGTTTCTATGGCATTCCATGGCAACTCTTATTTGCGATGTGTTTCCATGACATTCCATTAGAATTAGAAGATCTGGATACTTCCATTGCATTCCATGGTAAGTAGGAGTTCCAAAGAATTACATGGCATTCCATGGCAAATAGAATTATGAGAGAGTTTCTGTGGCATTCATCAGCAACTATTATTTGCGATGTGTTTTCATGGCATTCCGTGGCTACTAGAAGTTCCAGAGCCTTTCTATGGCATTCCATGGTAACTAGGAGTTCCGGAGCGTTCCATGGCATTCCATGGCAACTAGTATTTTCAGAGGGTTTATTTGGCATTCAATAGGTACTAGAATTTGCAGAGTGTTCCATGGCATTCCATGGCAACTTGTGTATCTAGAGCGTTTCTATGGCATTCCATGGGAACTAATAGTTTCAGAGGGTTTATTTGGCATTCCATGGCAACTAAAAGTTCAAGAGCGTTCCATTCCATTCCATATCAACCAGTAGTGCCAAAGCGTTTCTATGGCACTACCTGGAAACTAGTAGTTCCAAAGTGTTTTTATGGCATTCTGTGGAAACTAGGACTTCCAGAGCGTTCCATGGCATTCCATGACAACTAGTAGTTCCAGAGCGTTTCTATGGCATTCCATGGCAACTAGAAGTTCCAGATCGATCCATGGCATTCCAAGGCAACTAGAAGTTCCAGAGTGTTCCATGCCATTCCATGGCAACTAGTACTTACAGAGCGTTTCTATGGCATTCCTGGCAAATAGAATTTCCAGAGTGTTTCTACGTCATTCCATTTCAACTATGAGGTCTGGAGGGTTCCATGGTATTTTAGGCCAACTAGAATTTTGAGAGCCTTTCTATGGCGTTTAACAGCAGGTATTGTTTGCGATGTGTTTCCATGACATTCCGCAGCATCTAGAAGTTCTGAAGCGTTCCATGGCATTCCATGGCGACTAGAAGTTCCAGAGCGTTTTATAGAATTCCATGGCAACTAGTTGTTCCAGAGCCTTTATTTGGTATTCCATGGCAATTAGAAGTTTTATAGCGTTCGATAGCATTCCATGGCAACTGGTAGTTCCAGAGCGTTTCTATGGCAGTTCATGGCAACTAATATTTTCAGAGGGTTTATTGTCATTCCATGGCAACTAGTATTTCCAGATCATTTTTATGACATTCCATGGCAACTAATATATTCAGAGGGTTTATTTGGCATTCCATGGCAACTAGTATTTCCAGAGCATTTCTATGGGGTTCCATGGCAACTAGTATTTCCAGAGCGTTTCTATGGCATTCCATGGCAACTAGGAATTCTGGAGTGTCCCATGCATTCCATGGCAACTAGGAGTTCCAGAGCATTCCATGGCATTCCATGGCAACAAGAAGTTGCAGAGCATTCCATGGCATTCCATGGCAACTAGTAGTTCCAGAGCATTTCTATGGCATTCCATGGCAACTATTATTTGCGATGTGTTTCCATGACATTCCATGGCAACTAGAAGATCCGCAGCATTCCGTGGCATTCCATGCCAACTAGTATTTCCAGAGCATTTCTATGCATTTTGATGGCAATGAGGAGTTCCGCAGTGTTCCATGGCATTCCACGGCAACTAGAAGTTCCAGAGGATTCCATAACATTCCATGGACACTAGAAGTTCCAGAATGTTTCTACGTCATTCTGTGGTAACTAGGAGTTCTGGAGGGTTCCACTGCATTCCATGGCAACTAGAATTTTGAGAGCGTTTCTATGTCATTCAATGCAACTATTATTTGCCATGTGTTTCCATGACTTTCCATGGCAACTAGGAGTTCCTGAGTGTTCCATGTCATTTCTTGGCAACTATTAACTCCAGAGCGTTTTTATGGTATTGTATGACAACTAGAAGTTTTGCACCGTTTTATGGCATTGCATGGCAACTAGAAGTTCCAGTGTGTTCCATAAAATTACATGGTAACGAGTAGTTCCAGAGCGTTTCTATGGCATTCCATGGCAACTATTATTTGAGATGTGTTGCCGTGATATTCCATTTCAACTAAAAGTTCTGCAGCATTTCATGATATTCAATGGCAACTAGAAATTCCATTGTGTTCCATGGCATTCCATGGAAACTAGATATTCCAGAACGTTCCATAGCATTACATGGTCAGTAGTAGTTCCAATGCGTTTCTATGCCATTCCGTGGCAGCTACTATTTGTGGTGTGTTTCCATGACATTCCATTGCATCTACAAGTTCCACAGCCTTCCACTACATTCCATGGAAACTAGAATTTCCAGAGCGTTCCTGAGTATTCCATGGCAACTAATATTTCCGGAGTGTTTCTATGGCACTACCTCATAACTAGTACTTCCAGAGAGTTTCTATGACATTCCATGGCAACTAGAAGCTTCAGAGCGTTCCATAGCATTCCATGGCAACTAGAAGTTCCAGAGTGTTTCTCCGTCATTCCTTGGCTACTAGGAGTTACGGAGGGTTCCATGGCATTTAACTGCAACTAGGATTTTCAGAGCGTTTCTATGGCATTACATAGCAACTATTATTTGCGATGTGTTTCCATGACATTCCATAGCATCTAGAAGTTCAAGAGCATACCATGGCATTGCATGGCAAATAGAAGTTCTGCACCGTTCTATGGAATGCCAAGGCAACTATAGTTCCAGTGCGTTTCTAGGGCACTCCATGGCAAATAGGATTTCCAGAGCGTTCCATGGCATTCCATGGCACCTACAATTTTGAGAGCGTTTCCATGGTAAACAACGGCAACTATTATTTGCGACATGTTTCCATGGCAGTTACACTGTCAACCCAGCTTCATTTCTTAGTGGGAAGACTGGAGAACCAGTGGAACACGACTGCCTCGAGACGATTGAGGCCACGTACTCTAGCCGCATCGACCTCAAAGATGCCCCCATGGATGGGGTAGAGCACTGCTTCACAGATATGAGCAGCTATGTTCTGGGCAGAAAACAACATTCCGGCTACGCCATCACCACTGCTGAAAAGGTAATAGAATCTGGACCACTACCGGCTGACACCTCAGCGCAAAAGGCCGAGATCATAGCCCTCACTCGGGCCCTGGAGAGGGCCGAAGGAAAGGCTGTGAATATTTGGACTGATTCTAAATACACCTTTGGAGTGGTAGATGCCCACGGAGCAATTTAGAAGGAGCGAGGACTGTTGAACTCCCAAGGAAAGACTATTAAGCACGTGAAGGAAATTTTAAGACTTTTAAATGCAGTCCAACTTCCTGAAAAGGTGGCGATTATGCACATCAGGGCACACCAGAAAGTGAGCACCGAACTGGAAAGAGGAAACGAACTGGCGGACAGAGAGGCAAAACAGGCAGCTAAAGAAATGGTAAAGGTGGGGAGGGAGCACTAGTCCCAGATGGACAGATAACCCTAGAAGGTAAGCCAGAATACACTAAGGAGGATCAAAAGTTAATCACAGATTTGGAAGGAACATCCAATGAGGATGGGTGGGCCATAACATCACATGGGAAACTCATAGTCCCCTCTTATATGGTTTGGCCATTGGTCCGGGAGGAACACAAGAAGGGACACTGGGGGGCGGAGGCATTACACAAATACCTTATCAGACACGGGACAGCTCGATATTTATACATCACTGTCAGACAAGTGACTCAGCAAGGTGACCTTTGCCTCCAGACTAATCCAAAAATTGTCCCTAAACCAGAAATGGGCCAAATTGGGAAAGGGAATTGTCCGGGACAACACTGGCAAATTGATTTTGCGGAACTTCCTAGAAAAGGAGGGTGTAAATACTTGCTTGTACTAACTGATACCTTTTCAGGCTGGCCAGAAGCCTTCCCATGCAGAACAGCCAAAGCTCGAGAGGTGACCAAGGTGTTGCTACAAGAAATCATACCCAGGTTTGGAGTCCCAGCAGTGACGTCCTCAGACAGAGGGCCGCACTTTATCTCCAAAATAGTGCAACAAATAAGCCACCATCTAGGGACAGACTGGCAGCTACACACTCCATACCGGCCACAATCCAGTGGCCAGGTGGAGAAAATGAATCACTTGATTAAACAACAGATTGTTAAATTAGGACAAGAAACCAATTGGGCCTGGCCACAATCTCTACCCCTAGCAATGCCATGGATACGAACTAGACCCCGAGCTAAGGAAGGACTAAGCCCATTTGAAATTCTATATGGACGACCTATATGCGGTACAAAAGGGAACCTCTTCACAAATTGGTGAAGAACTGATGACTTCCTATATGGTGCCATTAGGGAAACAGCTTTGTAAAACTGGGAAACCGCTGTTTGGAACCCGATGCAGGGGTTTGGATGGGCCAGTGCCTAACATACAGCCTGGAGACTATGTGTGTGTTAAGTTTCTTACAGAGAAAACTTTGGAGCCACAGTGGGAAGAACCATATCAAGTGCTCCTCACCTCTTTCACGGCAATTAGGATCAGAGAACAAAGCGCCTGGATTCATTACAGCTGTGTGAAGAAAGCACCTCCTGGGATTTTTCTAAGCTGTGGGAAAAGCTAACCTCTTGGTTGTCAAATCTAACATGGTTAAAGCAATTGTTTGTCACAATGATAACAATTATCCTTTTGTTTATAGTCCTTTGTATAACAGTCTGATGTAGTTTATGGTGTTTTCAAAAGACAGGGGATTCCTACAATGAATTGAAAAAGAACCAATGACGACGGAAACTTGAGTCTAGTCAGTATTTTAAAAATGTTAGATAGAGGAACATTGTGTTCGGCTGTAGTAAAAGAATTCACTTAACTCAACAGAAAAGGGGGGAATTGATAGGGGGCCATATAGAAAATATATTTTATAACCAAAGATATATCGAAAATATTAATAGGGAGCTACATAGAAAAAGCTAAAACTATTAAAACTTGCTTCCCAGAACTAACATACAGGCAAGTAAGCAATTAGTCACTAACCCCTGCAAATTGCTTGAGAAAGAAGCTGATAAGGGAAACAGAAAGGACAGAAACAAGGACATAATTCATGGTTCAAAGGCGTCAAAGGCAGGAGGAGCTAAGGGCTAAGGAGGGCTCGCTAACACCCATCTCTAAACAAGAACAAAGAGGAGATAGCCAGGTGTGCACACAAGGACAGACCAGGCCGAAACCGGTCTGGGACTGCAAGCTCAGCCAAATTAGAGATTCCAGGGGAGAGGTGAGGAGTACACAGCGAGGAAGACCTATGGCCTTCATCCCTGAAGACCCCTGCCCAGAACCACCAGGAGGAACTGCGCAAGCGCCCCGAGGAGGAGCCCGAGGCGGAGATTATGGAAATGGAGTGACCAGAAGGAACTGCCTTTTCGGGGATAGATCACAAATATGTACAGGCGTTTTGAAATAGGTGATGTTTTAACTGTGTAAATCCTGGACAAGCGGCCACGGTGGGTATGCCCGTGTGTGGAGGAGCGATCCCCCGTGCATCTGCGCGCAATAAACACACCTACTGTGTAACCTTGCAGGTTGTAGAGTCTTTTCCGCACGTCATGTGTCACTTTCCTTATTATCATTTAAAAAAAAAACAAACCCAAACAGGACTTGCTTATTGATGATCATGAAAGGGACTTAGCCCGGCATTGGCTACGAGCTGCCGTTCAGGACTGCCAGGAACTGCCCCCCCCCCCCAAGCCCCTTCCAGCTGTGAGTGAGCGCAGGTCTCACTGCTGCAAGCTGGGGTGCCCCTGGGGTAACAATGCACGGGCCCAGTGAGGGCAGAGCTCGCTTGCCCTGAGGAGGAGCAGGGGGACAAGGGGAAGGAAGCCAGTGCCTTCTGCCGGGCGAGAGGGTGGCATTTCCCAGCACCCACTGCACTGGAGAGCTGGAGCAGACACTGGCAGCAGCACTGAGCTTGCAGGTACTGCAGGAGTTCAGAAGACAGGTCAGCTTCAAAGTGCCCGTGAGGTGGAAGAAGGGTCTGAGCTGAGCTGTGCTGTGCTTCCTCCCCCGTTGCTGAGAAGCTCGGAGCATGAACCTGTCCCCCCGTCTCCCCTGTCCTGGCTCATGTACATAGAAGAGTGGTTGGCAGAGCAGACTTTGGGGGCTGCTAATGCTGCTGCCTCTGAACTCCGAGGGGGAGAGAAAATCAGATGAGGAGGGAAGAAGAATGGCCTGAGGCAAACTGCAGAGGAAGTCAAGCACCAAGTAAACCGACAGCCGCACTCTTAAAGCCAGCCCTCTGCTGTGTTTCACCACGGCAGGGATTCCAACAGCACAACCTTTTACCTTGAAGATACTGTTTTCTTAGATGACTAAAATAAGGTAATCTACCTCAGCTGTTTGATGGATTTTTCACTGACAGCTGAGGATTTGAAACCCCCCTCTAAACTACAGAGTACTGAACTAATAAACTGCTGCTTGAAAGTGGAAACGGGAAAAAGATTAGAAAAGGCTCCGATCGATTGACACTGTGTTGTAGCGCGGTGCTCGACTGCCTTGAGTCACCCATGCCAAGGTGTGAGGCAATGGATGAAGGTTCACAAAGCCTGAATGCTGCCTACAGCAAGGAATCACAGAACTAATTCAGCTCTTTACAAGGTGCTTGTGCCTGGGGCAGCGACAGCCCCAGCCGAGCGCTTGCTTGCGGGGGGGGGGGGGGGTCAGGAGTTTGGGGAGCACAAGGGGGACCCAGCATCCCCGTGTCCTGGAGGTACCTACAAACCGGACGGAGCAGCCGCTCAGAACGGGGATTTATTCCCACCCCACGCAGCCAGCACTCCACCAGAGTGCAGTACAGCTCGGGGGCGGCTGGGAATATCACACTCCGCGGCTTGGCCCAAGAATGCCCAAGTTTCACCATCGATCCTTTCGGCACGATGACCCCACTCACAGAGGGGGAACCGGCCCACGCCCGGTGCCCCGACCCTGCAACCACTCACTGACGGGCGAGGGGTTGCTCACGGACAGAATCTGCGGGGTCTCCACTCACCCAAGGCCCCCGGGGGGTGAGGGCCCTCAGCCCCGGGCAGCGTCCTCGGGCACGTCCCAGCCCCCAGGAGAGTCCCTGGCCGCAGCCCTGCTGCTCCCCGGAGGCCCGGAGTGGCTCCCAGCACCTCTTGGTTGGGCTCCGGCTGCGCCCCCTCGGCTCGGGCTGGGGTCAGCTCTCATGAGCTGGGGCCAAGTGCCAAAACCGTGAGGTAAACGCCATGATCAGATCTTACTGGCCGAACTCCGATCGTTGTCTTTGGCAAGTCCCTGTCAATGTTGGCTCTTTGCCAGGGCGGGTGCATCTGCCACAACCCACCCATGACCACAGCCGTTACTTAACTGGTTTCCTGGGAGCGGTCGTGCAGCCACCTCTTGCCTCCAGCGTTAAAAGCGAGCGTGACCTCGGGGAGCTTTCGTGCTCGCTGTGGATCGTCATTCCTCAATTATCCTTCTGTCCAACACGGACAGAACAGGTTTCAAGGGGGTGCACTCTACCGTTAACAGGTTTCAGTACTGCACGCCTACTCTGGCTTATTACAATACAAATTACAATAATCATAACTGCAGTCACCTAGTAAAATCCAAACATTCCAAAACTTTCCCCGACCCATTAGTCCCTGGTACAGCAACAACTGCCTCCCAGCCTTTTACCACTTTCTTCATTTCGTTGGCCTGATCCCGAGGTGGCATCGACACATCTCGGATGTGGATGCAGCCCTATTCCACACACTCCTTCTCCTTTGGTCACACAGCATTGTGTTCCACTGAGCACCACACTCAGCTGTTGCCCTGGGAATGTTGAAACGCAGGGTAGTGCCATTCCAGTCCCCACCCCACGGTGTCATGAGCAGGTAGGAAGGAATAAGTTCATAGCTCAGGTGAATCCCACTGGCATTTTTGCCACCACATGGTCATCCAGGTCCTGGTTGTCACCATGGCCAGCAGGGACACCAGGGCAATCGCTGTCCCTGTAAGACAACACGGCTGGCCTCAGCTTGGAAACTGGGCTTCAGGGTTAGAAGTCAGGGATTATCCACCGGCACCAATACAGTGGATTTCCCACTCCCATCCAGGACTTCCCAGGCAAATACGCCTTTGGGTTTCGCCAGGGTCATGGGCACAATGCCGAGGGAGGGCAGCCTCACCATTACAGGTTGGCCCACGTATGTCCACAGTGTCCCTTTTATCATCTGGTACAGGGGCGATGCCCATTAATGGTCCCACAGGACAAAACGCTCGAATTTTGGGGTTTCCATGACGCCCCCAGCGGTTCTTGTCAATAAAGACCGCCTGTGGTGGCTGTACATCCCAGTTACGGTGTCAGACATCGGCACATCTTTCAATCAAACCACGGGTTCATTCGACTGCATGGTCAGCCTGAGTATGAGACCGTGGATGAACACCCACCTGATGCCCTCCCCTCAAGCCCAGTGCTGCACCGCTGTGGCCATAAAGTGTGGCCCATTGTCATTTTGGATGCACTCAGGAGTGGGTAAAATACCGTGCCTTGCCGGGCACATTCGATTGCGGCAGCGCAGGAGCGAGCTGCAGGGGCCTGATCCACCCCCAGTTCCCGAAACCCCAATGCTGAGAAAAAATGTGGATTAGAAGGAGAGATGTTAATGCCATGTGTGGAGGAAAAGGAGAAAAAGGAAAAGAAACATCTGCCTGGATGTTGGGGGGTGACAAACAAGAGGATGGGCAGTTGCGAGTCCCTTCTTCCCCTCCCCCGTGTGACCCCGGTCCAAAGGGGAAGAGAGGCAGGAAAACCCAGACAGAGCAGAAAGGACAGAGAAGAAATGGGGAGTTCGGGGCTGTTTCAAGCGGCACTAGAGGGCACTCAGCACACACACACCCCCCCCCCCACACACACACAGGTGCCGCTGAGCCAGGCTGTCGGGGTGGATGCTGTGGCATTTTTGTTTCTCCCATCCCTGCACCCCCAAATCTGGTTATATTCCCACCTGCACCCCCAAGTCCAGTTAAATCCCCCACCCTGCACCCCTAAATATGGTTAACTCCACAACTTGCACCCCCAAACCAGGGTGTATCTCTCATCCTGCACCCCCACATCCATGGGTGCCTTGGTGCTGGGGGACCACCCAGGCAGGGTGAGACACAAAAGATGACGCGGAGGCCACGGCCTCGCAGGACGCAGCGTTTATTTTTGGCAGGGGAAACTGAGGCACGGGGACGCGGACAGACCTGTGGCCCACCCCCTGCCACCCCATCCCGGGGGATGCACCTGTGCCTCAGCAGGCAGGGCCACTGCCCCCTTGGGTTAAATAGCTTAAAAAACAACCAACCAAACCAAAACAAGCCCACAGAAAAAAAAAAAAAAAAAAAAAAAAAAAAAAAAAAAGGAGATTTTAAGGGAAATAAAAGGGTGAGAAGCCCCAGAGCTCAGTGGGGACCAAGGCCGGGGCTCCTAGGAGCCTCGCAGGGGAAACTGAGGCAAGCGGCAGTGTCATGGCCAGCACCCCAAGGGATGCGGTACCACACCTTCCCTGAGAGTTTGTTTAGTGTTAAACTGGGCAGACCGGAGGCTGCTGGCTGGACCTCCTCAGAACTAGCCCTTGGGGTGGGGTCTGCCCCACGGTCAAGGGGAAACTGAGGCACGGGGTGGGAAGAAAAGTCAGTCCCTCATCCCTGCAAATGGGATCCTACTTTGCTGTCAGCAGGGGAAACTGAGGCACGGACTCATCCTCCACCTCTCCAAGGTGCCCCAAACCAGCTCCCAACTGAAGAAACTGAGGCACGGACCCACTGGTGCTCCCCCCCCAAAACCCCAGCCCTGCTCAGCAGGGGAAACCAAGTCACGGATCCACCTCCCCCTCACCTCCCCGCCCCCTCCCCCAACAACTCCAGCAGCCCCACTTCTCCCAGTCGCGCCTTGGAGTGCTCCCCCCAGCCCCGGCTGGTTTTGGGGCTCGGGTGGGGGTGACCCCTCGCCGCGGAGGGCCGGGCCGGCGGCTGCCACTCACCCTAATGCCCCCGCCCGCCCCCCAAACACCCCCGGCCCGGCCGCGTTGGGCGGGGGCAGGTTCGGGCCGCGGAGGCGAGCAGAGAGGTGGGGCGGGGGCCGCCCCGGGCGCGGTTTCTCCTCCCTCATGAGCGGGGGGCAAGTGCCAAACGGGCTACTGAGCCCTGCGATCAGGCTTTTGCAGCCGAGGCCGGTTGGTGGGGGGTTGGCCGCGCTGGGATGACCTGATCTCCGCCACACTTTGGCAACCCCTGGCCGCTGCCGGGGCTTTTCAGGGCAGGGCCACGAGCCACAGCGGGGGATCGGTGAAACCCCCCACTCGATCGCTCTTCCCTTCCGACCAAAGCTCCGGTCATACCGCCGTGTGGGGGGCTGCTCCAGGCGCAGTGATTTGCCACAGGAGAGTAAAATCATTTTGGACGTTGATACAACGGGGAGGAGTCGGTGCAGCTCGGCAGTCAGGAGCGCTGACCAGGATGATGCTGGACTCCCAGTTCATGGGGAGCGTGTGAGCAACCACGCTCAGCTCAGTGTGGGCACTTGCATCATTTAAAGGTCAGGCTCGCTGAAACACTTCCCTGAACCGAAGCCGCACTGGGTTGTGCCCTAAAAACCCCCGGGACCGCCCCGCTGCACCAACCCCAGGCGTCTCCACCGGCGCGCCGTTCCTTGCAGGCTGGCCCGCTCCTGCCAGCGCAAGCCCCGATCCCTGCTGGCTCCTCGGGACGAGGCGGGTCACCCCGCTGCCGCCAGCAGCACCTGCCCCAGCAGCGGGGCCGTGTGCCCAAACCTGGTGTTTCCCTGGCCATGGAAGTGCAGCTGGAGTGAGAGCCGAGGGCCAGCGGGGACTGCCAGCGCTCACGACACCCCTCTCATCCGAAGGGTCTTTGCTGGGGCAGTGCTGAGGGACAGGCTCTATTTAGACCATGCACAAGGTGTATTTATTTTTAATCAACTTCCTTGCTGACAGGTGCACATTTCAGTGAGAAAAGATCATTAAACAGCTTTCTGTACCATGGAAGTCTAACCATGCAAAAGAAAGATTATTCTGTTTTTCCCGGAAGAAAACAAACTCCGAAAACAAGTCTCAGCACTGAAAGCAAATTATTAATTTAATAGCACTGTAAAACCAGATCACAAAACCACACATGCAAGACATACGATTAGGATGTCTAACTTGGAGCCTCTTTCCCTTGAGAATCAAGACAAAACCGATTTCACTAGAACGGATGGGTTATTTCTGTTACAGCAGCAGTATTTGGACAAGGCAGGTGTTACCATTCTTACAGCTACAAAAGCAGGGCCCTTCAGGCTTGACAGCTCCCCACTACTGTTAAGGCCAGAGGACAAGTTCATAGAAACCTCTAAATTGGGCATTACAAGAATTAAAAACCCTCAGATATGTGATTTTCCCCCTATGCCTATGCAGAAGAATTAAAGCCCAGACAACGACCATCAGAAACAGCAACCGCATTAAACAAGACTTCGTGAGGAATTTGCGAAGTAAAATTTTTCATCTTTTTTTTTTTTTCTTTTTTCTTTTGGCAGTATACAAAGAGCCAAACCAAACCAAACCCCAACAGACTTATTTTGAGACCTGACTCTAAGATCTTAAAGTAAAATCAATTATTTTTTCCATTCTCTTTTTTTTTCTTCTTTATTTTAATTTTGCAAGCAAAGGCCTGTAACGTTACACGAACAATCCCTTTTCGATGTGACATCACGTGGCTATGTACTTCCCAGACTAATGCTCAGGAGCAACCACAGCTCAAACACCACCCCGGGGTTTTGTTGGGTTGGTTTGTTTTCAAAAACATTTTATATTCCTCTCCGGTAAGAAAACAACAACAACTTGCCTGGGGTCCTGTGATCAAAACCCCCAAAATTCTGCCAGTGACACAGGGCTCGGAGCCAGGTATTCATCTGATGGCTGTTCCTGTCTCTTCCCTCGTCACTCCCTGCAACTGGAAGGAAAGGAGAACGCTACTTGTGTTCCTGATCCCTTCACCATTCCTCCCAAGACCCTGAAGTCTCTCTTGATTGCCCTTGGACTTCTGGTTACAACTTCATCGCTGCCTACCTGGAAAATCAATCCCGGATAATGTACAGGGTACTAACGGATAGGCACACCCTATGCCATCCCCCCCGCCCCCAAATACTTATAGTCACGCGAATTGGTGGGGTGAATTTCTGTTAGGCCATGGTGCTGAATTTAAAGCAATCACTTAGACGTAAAATACAACTGTAACAGGCAGAAAATGTTCACCTCACTCTACAATGTTCCAGTAATTTAACCTTTGAAGGACAAGGAAGAGATAAATCACCATTGTTCCACCAAGTGAAAATCCAATGACCTATTTTCTGATGATACAAGGTAAGGACCAGACTGCAGTACTGTCATTCTTAAAGTTATCTTTTCAGGGAAACGGTCAGTATTTCTCCGCCCTCACTGAAGAGGGTATTTCAAGCAAGAGTTCATGCAGACAGCTGCAGTGCACAACCATCTGCATCAACAACTCAGCAGCCTTTTGCCACCTTACCCACTGTTTTCTATCACCTAAAACTGTTAGCTGTCCCGCCCTTTTCACCAGCAGGGCGGGACTGCAACATTTCCTGACTGCAACAGATCCAAGATGTTCACAAAATGTACCTCCTCAGGGGACACCACAAGGGTGACTCTGACAGGAAAGGGATCTCCTGGACCAGGTAGCGGTGGCAACAGGTACGAAGGCAAACCAGGACCGTCTTCTTCGAGTAGCTCCTAGACCAAGAGAGGTTTTGGTCAGGCATCATGTTTAGTAACAAAATGGAAACTAGCTTTGGGATGATTCCTGGCACAAAGGAGTTATCTGAGAATGTAACCAGCATGTCTTTGACGAAAAAGATATTAATCAACATTTCCAACAAAAACTTAAGCTAAAAGATAACAGAAGAGAACTAGTTAACTAACACTTTTAAAATAGAAAGCATCTATCTTTGAAATGGTCCTAACACACTGACTTGCTAACTTGGCTGCTGTTAATTCAAAAGTGCACTGAATATGGCATTCCCTTTAAAGAGAGAAAATATTTAGAAAGAAAAACCAAGATAACAGCAATTTACCTGCACGGATTAACCCGAATGCCGTGCCCAAGGCTACTGCAGTTTGCCAGAGCAAGCTATCCCTTACGAGAAAGGCAAAGGATAATTTGACTCCTTAGCCGCCAGCATCAT
This sequence comes from Leptosomus discolor, assembly GCF_034619465.1. Classification (NCBI taxonomy): domain Eukaryota; kingdom Metazoa; phylum Chordata; class Aves; order Leptosomiformes; family Leptosomidae; genus Leptosomus; species Leptosomus discolor. The sequence continues at coordinate 9,560 of NW_028237970.1, read as the reverse complement.
CCCACGTTCAAAACAGATCACAGACTTTGCAGGGTACAGATACCCATTGTCTGGGCAGCACAGCACGCTCCGGTCTGTCGTCTTCTAGACCCTCATATTGTACAGGTTCAGCTCTACGTGCCGTGCGCTCACTTGGCTCAGGACAAAATCAACCTTGGCACATTCCATTATGCCTTTAAAGTAAGGATGGATAGCACATAGCTCAGCTGGACCATAGCTCCGGGGTACAGCTCCTGTCCTCTCTCGTACTTTAATGTCATACGTAACAAAAGGCACAATTTCTCTGAAATAATTTTATTTTTCACACATCTACTTGAACAGTTTTCATTCTGCCCAAAACAAAAAGTGGAAGCAATCAGATACCGATAACTGCAAAATAAAACAGCTTAAAAACCCCAACAAACCCATCTTGATAAATACCGGTAAAGAAAGGACATCTAACTAGATCACAGACACACACAAAGTGCCAGATTTCTGCCAAACCACCAGGAATATTGTGACGGGCCACCTGACTGCACCTGGCTCTGAAGATTCCTCTGAAATTCCTGCTTGTTCCCAACAGAGCACTGCACATCGCCCAGCCGGGCACCCTGGTCACCTCTCGTGCGCGTCTTTGAAAGAAAAACTGCCCTCGCAGCTCTGCTGTTGTGTTACCAGCCCTTCCTCGCTGCCAGCAGGGTGCTTACTGCCAGATCTGCCACACCGGGGCGTGGACAGCCCAGTTGCAAACACTGACCCTAAAAAGGTGTCCTGCCAAGACCGCTCAAGGAGCTACCCGTTTCAAACGGCTGTCCCTCTGCCTTTCCGCCTTTGTGCCTGTTCTTGAAACACCTGAAAAGGCCTCACATTCCTTAATGCATCTTTGAAGCCACAGCCAAACCCCTGAATGTTGAATAGATAATTCACACATCACCTAACACTGCACACTTAATAAGGCAACACAGGAGCGCTTTTCAGCACGAGGAATTCAATCCAAAGAAAGCAAAGGGCAGGCTGCAGGGCAGCGTGTCACCTCGTACCTCCTTCACCACACGCAAAGCTTTGGCCATGAGCAGCCTACATGAGCCCAGCCAGTAGGCTGAGGCATTAAAGACGTCTTTAGGGTGAGGAAGATCGAAGTGACAGTCCGGCAAGTCTCAGATCCTGTACTTCCCCGACACGGACAGGGTACCATAGACTTCCCTCTCCTGTTGACAAAAGGAAAGCAGAAAGGGCTTTCTACCCAGGTGTTTGCAGAACGCCTTTCCACTGGACTTGTTGCGAACATCAGCCACAGAACAGGTCTTCTTGGTGTCACAGATGGCGGGACCCACGACCCACACAGCTGGCCTTCAGCATACGGCCACAGTCACGTGACAGCCCCGTCCTTCATCCAGGCCTGGCCTGATAAATCTCTAACAAGGAAACAACAGCTCAGGGGATCGGGCAGGTCTTTCAGTCGTACAGATCACCGGTTCCAGAGGGAATTAACTGCCTGTGTAAAAGTGGGGAACAGGGACAGGAGGAATAAGCCTTCCTGCAAGCCGCAGGGCCCAACCACCTCGCAGTCCCAGTGCTGGGATCTGCAACGCTGCCGGCAGTGCTGCAACACCAACTGCAGCATCTGCTCTCCTACCGTGGAAGCCCACGTGGAATCAGAGGAGAAGGAACCAGCCCTTCGCACGCTGCTGCTTCTACCTAAAGGGTTCTCCCTCTGCCTGAGGAGACGCTGGTCCCTCCTAGAACGGCTGGTGGCTGAACAGCTCCTGGTGAGGCTGGAAGCGCTCAGACGACTACAAGTCAGTCCCATCACAAACGGCTGTGCGTCAAGTCTGTTCAGCACGGCCTTGGCTGTCATTCAGAAGGCAGGGGCTCACTGAATGAACGTGCCCAGGGTGTCAACAGCAGTTTGAAGCGCAGCTCTCCTCCGACCCGAGCTGACGGACTGTTCCAAAAGCCAGCATTGCCATTTCCAGGGGCAGATTACAAGGGACCAGGCTGGCCAAGGGCTCGCTCAGATCATGAGCTTAAAACCTGCAGACCTCAAGCACCTCCCTACGGAGGGGCTGACAGGCAGCGCGGTTAAATACAAAAACAGGCCGTAGGAGGAACTGGGGACTTATTTTGGCTCAGATGCTTGGAAAGGGTTTGTCGTCAACTGCTGTAGAAAAAGTAATTCTAGAAATGACGGTTAGTTAAACCTCAGCTCAGAACAAAGAGATTAAAAACTCGTCTGTCAAATGAAGCAAGGTCACAGTCCCCCAGGCCTGAATCTAGGAGCACAAGGCAGCACCTGCACCTACGCGTATGCATACGAAGACACGTTCACGTGCACACGTTCACCGAGAATGAGACTCGCTGCCGTGAGCTCACCACGCCCGGGGTTCTGGGGTCCTCTCCAACACCCTACTGCCTGCCAGGGAATCTCCTGGCTAATGACTAAGCTGGGATGGTGCTACGGTAACAAAGACCAGCTCCTGAACTCGCCTGTCAGCTCAGCAGAAGCGCATCTCGCAGACAGGAACACACTCTGAAGCAAGACACCGGTGTAGCGGGCTCTGCATAAGCAGCTCATTACCACTGTTAACAGCACGACAACACTCCCAGAACAGACCACAGTCCTTACCAGGTTACCTACCCAAAAACACGCATGTGAAGCAAGGAAGTAAAGTTACTATAAAATAATAACATGGGTAATGGCTGTACTTCACATAGTAACGGTATCCTTCAGCCAACGCAGCGTAGCAGCTGGCTTGTGAGGACGGAGGGCTGCTGAGCCTCTCTGCAGCTAAACCCAGAGCTGATCGCGGCTGAACATTCTCAGAGCTGCAGGCTTCCCCCTTCTGCTGTTCCCGAGGCTCGGCTCCCAGAACCAGCTCGAGCTCTGGACGCCTTGCTCCTTTTCTGGTCCACAAATTAACACCTCCAACACTCATTTTCTTACACATTCTTCTGAACCGCTTATTTCTGGATCGGGTCTGCTTAACGCTACATGCCTTGTGGAGAGCATTCCGGGCTTTCCGAACGCTCCTTGCTTACAACCGCCTTACGCAGCTTGGTGGCTGTTTTCCAAATTTCATTTTTGTTCTAAGGGTACAATCCCATTTCAAGACAGTTTGCAGAAAGTCGCGTGTCACGTGCTGACTTTACCAAAACGCAACAAGAGACTGATTCACCATTGGGGTTTCACCGTTACTCAGTTCTAACACACGCTGAGAGATTCTTCTAACTGCATCACTGCCAATCACGCCACGATTACATCAGCAGTGACAGCAGCGTCCTCTGAAGGGGAAAACGATCCTCTGAAGCAGAGACAAGCAACTGAGCAGTCTTTTTAATGTCAGAGGGACAGCAGCAAGAGACACACCTACACACACAAAAAAGCTCACCAGCTTTGTTATGTCCTGACCCTCTTCAGCAACACAGAACTTCTGACTGCTGTACTCCTTCACCTATTATTCCTGATGCAAGTTAAAAGGAAATTAAAGCAAGATAACAGAAAGTAAGCCTCATTCCACACCCATGAATACATTAAGCTACCTGAACATGGATTTCAACCTCCTCATGTGTAAGTAGTTCTTGAAGGCAATCCACTGCACCTTGCTGCCAAAAACTGCCGATCTGTTGGGTGAAAGCAAGAAAATCGCCACACGTTAAGACGCTGACACTAAGCCTCACACCATCCTCAACACAGGGGCATGAAAATAGGCGACTATCATTGAAAAACTTGGTTGAAAACACCCATCACTGGTTTGAGTTGTCTACAACAGTTTAAACGTTACCTGCTCTTTGGGACACTAAAACTTTCCGTGCGACAAAGCCCACCAGCCAGTTCAGACGTTGAAGTGGCTTAGAAAGAGACTCTGCTTGCCAAGGCTGACCTTTACCCCAGGCATAACAAGGTCTGTGTGCACAATCACCCAAAGCAGAACCCAAAGACACAGAATTACACTCGGAGATAACAGACAACAGGAAACACAGGACACTTTAAAGACTTCTGTGTTTCCCTGCAATATCTGTCTGCGTCCCAACCCGCAGGCCGATAAGCCTGTCTGTCTGAATCTATCCGTTGAACTGCTCCCAGCAATAAAAAGGTTTTCTTTAAGAACAAGTTCAAAAGTGACCCAGTCGTTTCAGTAATTCACCTTTACTAAATGCACCATTCAAATGGGACTAAGGTGTGATGACACCCGAGAACGTTGTTTACATACCAATTACCGACTAACAAAACCCCTAAACCACTCACTCCCATGAGCTGAGCAGCGGTAACAGAGGGTTTCCCTCACAGCTACCTGCAGAATGACAGAAACGCTTTTGCAGGACTTGAAGACTGACAATTTTCTGGCTATTCTGCATTAAGAAATCCAGGCCCCCCTTCTTCTCGCTGCTACTGCAAAACAAACTACCACTCCTGAGTATCATCCTGCCAACTACCGCAGCGTCCCCTCTCACAAAGATTTAATTCCAAGGACAGCTGCTTCTGAAGCACGGTCACTTCATAAAGTAATCCAGCAGCTCCTGGTAAAAGCCTCCCTTGCTGAAACCATCCTCCAGCTGTTCTCCCCATCCTCGCAGGCAAGAAAACACGCCAGCAACTAGCCTCAACCTTGGTGGGACTCAACAGCGTACCAGTTTCAGTAACTACCAGCTAAAACCTCTTCCAAGTCACCGTTGCTCACCGGTACTGTCTTGTGGAGCTCATAGGGTATGCAAAACGCAGGAACACCAGCATACAGCGCGGCTGGATACAGAAGACACGGAATAACCCTCTCCATGTAACCATGGTCTATGTACTGTACCTATAGGAAAAGAAAAGCTTTCCTGAAATAATTCAGTCAAGTTTACTCAGAGAACACGTTCATTGACAGCATTCACTTCTCTGGGGGAAAAAATAACGGTCTGCTGAGAGCAGGTGATGTGATGAGGTGGAAATGAAGGAAAGGATTAAAAAACCGCTATGGCAGGTCAGAAGTTCACTTTCCAAACTTGTCTTGCAAGAGACCCCACGTGTTGTGCAATAACCCACAGCAGTTTAGAAGTGAAAGACATGAAGAATGCGTGAACCAGGCTGGAGTCAGACTTGCAAATCTACGTTGAAAGAGGGCAAGCAGACTCAAGAGTTTAGGTAGGATTAACTGCTCATTCGAAAAAGGAGCTCTGTACCTGTGCAGCAGAAAGCATTCAAAACACACAGCCAGCCCCGACTCTCTGGGTGGGGGGAAGCTAAACCCAAGTATTTTCAAAGCGTTCCACACATGGTAACAACAACAGCAAAAGAAGAAAAAACCTGCAAGGGATTACTTACAGGGGATCAAGGGGAGCTTTTTACTTAAGAACATTTATCATCACCAGGAAAACTACGGGAAAGATTGTGACAACTGAGATAGGTACGTAGAATTCATCTTTAACAGAAACGTTAACATCCGGACAGTTACCACACTTTTAAGCAGAATGAGCATCTGGAAAGTCAAGTCAGCTGAATGAAAAAAAAGGTGTGATCATAAACTGACGGTAGACGACTGGATTATTTGCCTTTTTTTTTTTTTTTTAACATACACGTGCGCCTGTTCATACGCACATGCCCCCTGCCCCCATATAATCAAACTTACCTGGAGACAGGCACTGCTGAGTCCTACAACTCTACCTCGATACCACATGGCATCTGGTCCTCTTACAACACAAGCTTCTCCCTTTGCCCAGCAGTAGGGTTGCAGAAGACCAAGGCACTGGAAGTTACTTTGTATGTCAGTCATCAATTGGTTTAGTGCCGTTTCTGGGGGTGGGGGGAGGAATAAAAAAAATCAATTCAAAACAGTCTATAACATAGTAGTGCAAATGATTTCAGTCACCAAACCCCAGCAGATTCAGGTGAAGACCTGTATAAACAGAAACCACACGTGCTGCTCCAAAGAATATTTTCCAACACTGATACAATCTGTATGTTCGATGTCCAGCATATGCAAACACGCTACTGCTCAAAACAAAAAGCAAACTGCATTCTAATTGGGAAGCCATTAGTATTTCTGGACTCTCATCTCAGAGAAGGAGGGTCTGTAAATTTTGCAATCGACACCTTGACAGCACTAGTACAAGAGCCTCTCCATGACCAATGCAACAGATTGCCAGAGACAGCAGCAGGACACCATGAACCACCACCAAACACACGTCCGGACGACCCTCTGGAAACCGGGAAACTGGGTAGTGAGCTCACGCGGAAAGGGGAAAGTCCAGCAGTAGCTGAGAACCAGGCTAACTCCCAAGCATCTTTAGGCCTGCACCTTCCTCAACAGCGGCAAAACGTACCACCAGCTCCGCGTTCCAAAGCCAAGCACTCGCTGCTGCACCCCAGACTGCCCAGAGAAGAGGTGAGTAACCCGCCTGTCGAAGCGCTCGGGCCTCCTGGATTTCTGGGGCGGACGGAAGGAGGGGAGAGCCCGTTGGGGTGGGTGTCAGGGCACGGCAACTCCTCCGGGGATCAGGGTTTCCTCTGCCAGGGAGCTGCCGGAGCTCTCCCCACCGCTGCAGCGCAGGGGGTGCACGGGCATGCACCCCTTGCCCCCCCCGCCAAAGGCCTCATCGCCTCCCAACAGCAATCCTCCCCAGCAGGAACCTTCCAGAGCCGGGCTCTGGCACAGGACGCGCACACCAGCACACAGAGCTGCCATGTTCCGGTGCACCCAAGCCAGCAGATTCACAGGCACAAACGTATTTTCTTCTCTGGAACCTTACCGGAGGATTTGGGTATTATATAAATAGTTCCATCGCATCCAACGCAACTCACTACAGCTTGAAAAGTCTTCGCTTCAGGTATAAAGGGGGGTTTATAGATTTCACCCATTCCTGAATGACGCTGTGACACACGTGTTTTACACGACTGTTCTTCACTCTCTGAAACAGCGATGTGGTCCTCCAGAGCAGCGCTGGTTTTCACACGTGCCGTTTCTGAACCGCAGCCGTCCAGTCGTGTGTTCCCTTGCTCTAAATGTACTTTAAGATGTTCCTTGGAGACTGAGCGAGCCACACCAGCTTTATGAGTTCTAGCAGGTTCAATCAAAGCATATCAACACATTAACTGGCAAAGAACTTGAAAAGTGCAAAAGAACAAAATAACAGAAGTCAAAACCCAAACACACCAAGATGGCAAATGCTTGTTAAAATACTGCCCAACATCTCATCTACCAGCTGAGAGAACTGAAACGTGCACTGGGTACAACTACGAACGTTATAATCCAAGTAGTTCACTGCAGATGGAGTTCAGCTGCCACATGTGCTGTAGAGGACAGTGCAAACTTCTGGTTTACTCATTAGCTTATCACAATGCAAATATGAGAGTCAGAAAGAACATAAAAAGGAAAGTATCCAAACCTCCTGTTTTGAAAAGCCAAACCCTTTTTAACAAGCTGCTCTGCAATATCAATCAATTCTCCTGTTTCATCTTTGCAAAGAATTTTCACAGGCAATGCACCAGCCACATCCCTTTCCTGGAGAAAATGAGAGAGATCGACAACATATTACACTGTGCAGCTCCGCTAACTACTGGCGTTTTCCATTGTACTGGTACTGGCCGCCAGTCAGACGTCGTTGAACAACTGGTGCCCACATCAGAAGACAAAAACCATTTGATCTGTGTCACAGTTCCCATCGTTTTACCACCTGTTCTAAACAGGTCATTTAAAAAAAAAAAAACAAATCACAGCACAAACCCTTGCTTAGTCCCTCAGCTCTGTCACTTGCATGAGCTGCCAAACACCAGTTTTCCTCCAGCAGGAGCTTTAAGCCCACTTGTAACCACCTGTGCTCACCAGTGCTGTCACTTCCAGACACACTGTAAAGCCTCGCTGGCAGCTGCCAACGGACACTGAATCCATCAACCCCCACAATAATTCCGTTTTGTTTTACCGGTGCAAGCACTCAGTGACTAACGATGCTCGTACAGCATCGGACTCGTTCTTTCCATTTCCGAGCAAACTTGAAAGCTAATAGAGTGGCTGCTGAGACTGTTCTCCTCAAGAACGTGAGCATCTTGCTCACCTGTCCATAAAAGCTGTCAGCATCCAGTGATCCCAAAGATGTAAATATTATTCTTCAGTAACTAAATGTAGCTCAGACTCTGTTCTTTCCGCCCCGGGGGCCAAACTGCTCTAACGCACCAGGGAATAACGAGAGTAAAGCAGAAAACAGAAAAAGCCCCTTTCTCCCCACAGCAAACACCACCTTTCTCCCCACAGCAAACACCACCTTTCTCCCCACAGCAAACACCACCATCTAAGCAAACTCCATTCAGGACTTTTTGAAGAGTAACAACATTCAGAAAAAAGAAATAAAAAACTAAGAGACAACCTGACAGAAAGTTTACAAATCCTGCTGGGTTTGGTTACAAACCTGTAGGATCACTTTGACTCGTGCCCCAGCTAGGTAAGAGGATAAACACTCGCATGCTGTTGCTGTCCACTGCGGGCTTCCACCTGCTGGTCTGACACAGAACAATTACGATCCCTTTAGTACAAGAGAAGTTGGCATCTCCTGAGCTTAACCACAAACCCTGCCCTTTACTCGGCTTTTGAATGTTTTTTGAAACTGCCTGAACTGTCAGGGGGAAAAAAGACAGTTTCCATTACAGTCAACAGGAAAAAGAAATGGTTATTCATCTCTGGATCTACACGACAGGAAGAATTCAAAAATCTAACCCCAAAACTTCAAAATGAGGAGCATCAGGAGGTCCAGAAGGATGACGCCTGTCTGAACAGAACAAAGGAAAATCCATATGTCATCTGCAAATTGGCTTTTTATAGTCATTCAGAGAACAGGTTTTACAAACATGATTATTTTTTCTTCACAGCACAGACGGCACATAAACAAAGGCACGGGACGATACCCCGGTTCTCTGACCTCCTGCATGTTTTCACGAGACCAGATTCATCTCAAACTCTGAGACAAGGAAAAAAAGCACTCAGTGCAGTCAGAAAAACCTCTACCATCTGCCCACTATTTTAGAATTCATCCTATAAGTATGCTTTCTTGCTTTCTATAGCCCCGTTTCTGCTTTACTGGTAAGTAGCTCAACCCTTCGGAAAAAAAAACCCTTTTAATAGAGCAAATCACAGCTGCCATCCCGTTTCTTCTTTATTCAAAAAGCAAAGCCCATCCAAATCCCAAATAATCAGTGCTAACACAGAAAAATACTAAGTTATGGCATTATTAGGTGTCTAAGACTGCTACTCCGTATAAGGAAAGGCTACCTTATATCTGCCAAGGAACATTCTGTTGCCAATGGCCTAATGATCTTCAGATTTTCCTCGAGTCTTCTTAGACAGCTGATATCCACTGTTTTTTCAGCTCCAAAATCATAAAGCATTACCTGTTACAGATAAGAAACACAACAGAACAGAACAAAACCCCCCTCTCACTCTTTGCTGTAAGGAACAGAATTCAAAGCATGCCTGAAGAGGTGAACAAAATTCAAACAAACAGTACCAGGATTCACTGAGTGGCCTTTGTGCTGAAGTACTTCCTCACACAACACCGGTGACCACCGCAGCGGGCCGAGAGGACAAAACACACACAAACATGCTCAAAGGGGG